>NC_056746.1:1183367460-1183487460 GCF_019279795.1 Protopterus annectens | reverse complement strand
CCTGTATCCTTAAAAATAATCTTCAGCAACATATTTCTAATAAAAAGTTTAAGGTCAATAATAGAGTCAGCCTTCTGTGTTGCTTTGGCTCACTCTTTTATGTGTTTTCTGAATATATAAAAATGGTTCCCATTGTTGGGTCCTTGTCCTCCCATTATTTAAGGCTTTGTCCAGATTTCTTGCTTTAAGAGGTTAAGAGGTATGGAGGGGATATCCAATATGTGATACCAGTTGCGACATCCCCCTCTGGGCCAGTAATCAAAGAGCCTAAATCCTCACCACTGACACTGGAGAGGGACGTGCACTTGGAATACAAATGGATGTACTCACTATTTCCAGATGCAGACCTCTCTGCATCAAGCACAATTTCCTTTAAGAACACACAGGGAACACACTCAGACCCGGGTCTGGATTCCTCTGTATCTGTCTCCCTCCAGGTCCCCAATAACACTCCCCACTGGTACAGCTGTAGAGTTAGGCCCTCAGCTGAGTGTCCAAGCCAAGACCTCTAGCACCCTCTCTGTAAGCCCAGTACTTGGTGTCCCTGCACCAAGTAGTTGACATACACACACTGTGAGATTTGATTTTATACACACACTCACACACACACACACACACACACACACACACACACACACACACACACACACACACACACACACACCTGGGAAAGGCTGGCACAGATTTACTTGCTGTGTCCCCTTCTGCCCAGAGTATGAGGTAGTTATCACTGCCACGAGACACTCCACAATCACCTACTCAAAGACCCTTAACAATGGGTGTCCAATTATATTGTGTAATATCAATACTAATACAAATGGTAGTAGTTAACCACAACAGCTAGGCCTTCTGGAGTGGCCCACGCAGTGTCACCAAATAAATATAAGCACTCTCAAAGTATTTTCTACAAGGATCGACCACAATAAAAGTTTTAAATATATTTAATAATAAATAATGAGAGAGTATGAAAATACTGACTATATATTCACAGTAAACTACAGAGTTCAAATCACAGGAAATATTGAAAAGAACATTGATGGACAGACTCAGACAAATAAAGAAAAACAATATCTAAACTAAGCTTCACTGTATTCCTGGCTGAATCTAGGAGAATTCCTATTCCCTAATAACTTACTTGATAGAGCAAGGCACAATGAAATACATGAGCAGTCTTTCTAGTCAGGTTCCGCAAAACAAAATACTCCATCCTCAGAGATTACTCCCTGTAAAATATAATAACCAAGATGGCTTGCAGAATGACTTTGTCTGATCACCTGACTCTAGGTTCTCACATTATCCCCCTTTGTAGCTGAGACAGGAATTTAGCATAGATGGCTACAATACACATCTTAAAAGTTTATGGTAGTGCCTGGGGCTTCCCCTCTTTTTAATGAACTAATGAACAAAAGCATCTTCGAGACCCACCATCTCCAGTCCTATTCAGCACTGTGGGGTAATGTTTTAATGGTTTAATAGCTCATTTAAATTTCCCTTTTTTCTTAAAGTAATCCAGCTGGTTAACCTTTGCTGTCTCAGTGTCCTCTATTAAAACATATACATTTAATTAATTTACAATAATATATGTACATTTCTTTTTATTCCAACAGGGTGTACTGTTGATACATTTTAACACAAGCAAACCTCAAAAATACATTTTCAGCACAAGCATCTGTACAAATCAGTTTGATATACAAATGACATATAATTATTTATAAATTTCCAGCTAGCTGTGTTGGCACAAGTCATACATCCACTGCCGTACTTCTGCTAGCATGGCTGGCAGTACCTCATATTGTCACACCAGTAACATGGGTTTGAGTAGTGATCTGAGGACATAAGGGCTTGCTGTGGAGGAACTGTGAAGTTAGCTCTATCTTCTCAGGGGAAGGATTTGGTTCTTGGATTGTCTGATGTAGATCATAAAGGCCTGAGTGACTTGTATCTGGCAGAAGACACCACTGGGTGTGCCATGTTATGGGACAAATGAACAACATTGGTGCCTCACAAACAAGTCCATATACAGAACTGTGCACACTCTTGCCCTCAGAGTGGCACTGGGTCCAGTCATGTTTAGCTTATTTATACTGGTATAGTTTAAGGAATTGACAAAAGGATTTGTATGTTTGCTGATGACACCGAAGAAGTACAGCAGGCATGGATTTATGAGCAAGCATTTGACAAGACCTGGTAAAGCTAGTATATTGAACAGACTGTAACTAGGTTTAACTAAAGATATGTGAAGTTATGCAATTTAGGTAACTGAAGTGGCAACATGTTACCAACTGGGAAAGTAAAAGTGAAAGGAAAGGAAAATGACAAGGAAAAAGACCTAGGGTTTGTTAGCTGTGCTAAGCTCAACCAATCCACACCATATGAGGCCAGTTAGAGGTTTTATTAATCAGCAGTAGGGTAAAGGGTGGACTCAAGGGAATCAAATATGGTTCCTATTAAGTCCCATGCTGCAGTACTATGTACAATTCTGGAGGTCTTACAGAGAAACATCTTCTGAGTATTATAACTATCTTAATAAATTAGCAAAAATCCCTGTTAAACAAAGCACCTTCCTATTGGGGGTGGGGTGGGGTACTTCAACTATCCATCAATAAGCTGGCTTACCTGCTAATGTAATTATCAGCATTCCTAGCACTTCCTTTACATTATAGGTTCATAGATATATACTAGCCTAATGACCACTAGGGCCCTTATAAACCTTGCCATTCAGTCCAAATGTGACCCATAACCTTGATTTATATAGGTGCTGATTTACTGACTGCCTCTGTCTATCAAAGGTGTAGCAGCCAGACTGGGGTGAATTTCTGATTACCCATTCATTGGTCCAAGTTGCACTTAAAAAGTGACTGGGTCTTAAGGCAATCAGTGCAGGACACTGTGTTTACTCCCTGTATTCTTTTTGTAAGGAACCTTTGTGGACATTCCAGTTGCTGCATGTGTCTGGTCAGGTAGATACTGAAGGAAGCATTATACTCTGTGATGTATCTGATGAGGGCTGTGTACAGTGGTATGTTGACCTCTCTGGACCTGGATGCAAAGTCCTTGCTTATAAGTTGAACAACATAGAATGATTCTCTTATAACCTTGGACACATGTTGGTCGAAGGTTATGTTACTATCGACATGAGTTTCTATATCCCTGACTAGTGAATCAACTTTTAATGTTGTTTTATTGATGATATAGTTACCTGTGGTGGTAGACTACCCAAAATATACTATAATGCATTCCTTGGTGTTGAGTTTTACGCCATGGCTTTGGCACCAAGCATTTGTCTGTATATGACGTTCTTGAAGGGTGTTCTCATCTTGGGAGAATTCAATGACTGCTCCCAATTTGCAATCATTTGTGAAATGCTGTCTTTTACAAATAGTTAACCATTCGATCAGGGGACCCAATATCTCTGGTCCAGAGCTCACAAATATGGCCAGTTTGTGCATATCTCTCTCTATATATATCCATATCCATATGTATCATCCTGCCTTATTAAATCAGACCATAAGTCAGTGACCTTTTCCTTTAAAAATGGTGTTACTTTCTCTGTAAGTACTTCTATATTTAGGGACTTCTCTAAAGCAAACCTTCATTCCTTCTTTCCCTATCTCTCTCTCTCTAGCAGGGTGCAAGGGAGTTACAGGGTTCACTGGAAACATCCATAAAGCATACACACATCAGGCTCATCCAATAGGCAGTCTGAGACCACTCAATCCATCCACCATTTATTTAGTGCAAACTGTGTACCACCTCTGCCCTTGTGATTTAAATAAGTATTAGGGGCACACAGTCTTCTGCTTGTATTTTAGCCTGCATAGTGACTAGTCTGAAGACAAGTGCTTCAGTGTCCTAGTTTGTAAGCAACAGCCTTATAGTCTGTAAACTCTCCTCCACTGACATCCTGATGGTCAGTCTTTACTTCTACTTCCTAACAGACACTGACATTTCCTCATACTGCTCTTAGTCAAACTATTTCTTTCTCTTATATTTTCTTCATTTCTTCTAGACTTGCTATTCCCATTATTTATATCCTCCTGTCTTTCTTTAGTAGAACTGAGTGGTTCAATGAAGTCACCTTTGTTTCTTCCCTTCCTTTCTTATTTCTCCTTGTCCAAGACAGTTATTAAACCACTTTCAGCTCTGAGCTAGTATCTGTGCACAGTCAGTATCGACTCAATGCACTCAACTGTCTCTTCAGTGTGCTTAAATATTTCCGTAAACGTGTCCCTGCAAGCAAATAGATATGTATGTAACAATGAATTCTGCAGTTTGAACACCATTCTGTGGGCTATATTTTTATATAAAGTATAAATATTATGGCTGCCTAAACAAAGAACTTTCTCCACTATAATAGTCACATTTTCTTGGACAACAGCAGTCCCATTGGTACTCTCTCCTTTAATTGTGCTCCATTTATTGTTTTTAGCAGTCCACTGTCTCCCTTCCTTAAGTTTATTTCTCTTCTTGTGTTACCACTTGTTAGTTCTCAGCCAGTATTTTCCAGCTGAACTACTGTATTCTGGCTTACTTTTTCTCATTGTTTTGCTGATCTGTGGGGGCTGGGTACCCTTTGAACTTTGCATTTCAAAGTCCATAGAAACATTCTGATATTACACCGTTGTTCAAACAGTCAATTGTAATTTTTTACTGTTATCAGCATTAGTCAGGTCAAGGTGATATTAGACTAACTCTTCTACTAAAACTGTGTCCTAGAGCAACAAAATCAAGACTTTAATTTACTTCTGATGCCTTTTAAACTGCATTCTTCCTTTTACTTATCTCTCTCAGCAGATTTGTGGTTATTTAAGTTAAGTCACAGATTGTTTTTTCTGTCTCTTTGCCAAGTTTTCAGCCTGCTTTGTTAGCCCTCGCTAACTCTTGGGCTCATTACGTGACCCTACCATATCCCTAATTCCCACCCATCCCTTCTTATTCTACATTTATACTTCCATAGCACCACCCATATAGTCCTCAAACCAATACCATCAGTTCCCTCCAGGGGAAAAACAATCAATAGAATTGCTCCCAATACTAACATCCACTCTAGTTGACCACCCAGAACTCTCTCTCAAACTGTCTTTAATAGTTGCCCACTATAACTACCAAATTACATAATTTCTACAACCAACCCAGTATCCCCCTAACCTTTTCTAATCCTAATTTACAACAAAGAGAAAATCCAAGTTAAATAAGATGCTCCTAACTCAGATTATTTTACTATTCCTCCTCACTCTTCTAGCCATCATCACCAATTATCAAATCCACCTCCTTCAAATAATTAGGACTTCAACCAATCCTCACAAAGAATATCAGCATCTATCCAACCTGCCTTTCTTCATAACACCCTATCTCTACAAATTAACCATATCTGATTTATTTATCTATAAATATCTAAAAACGAAGTATCCAAATTTACAATCGCATACCAAAGACCAAAATATAACAGGTCACACTCTTCCCTCTGTAAAATATCAATTCAAAAAAATATTCACCCCAACCCAGGTCCCACTGTTCATAAAACCATCACTTCCAAACCCCAAAATAAACCAGTCACCTAATACATCTCAGCATAAAACAGAACGCAAACTCACCTTACTAAATATGGACTTAAGAAGTATGTGCAATGAAATCCATGACATACATGCCTACCTTGCCACATAGACTCCTGCTGTAGTCATGGATACTGAAACCTGGTTAAAAATAAATAAAGGATAATGAGATCACCTCAGGATGCAATATGCATAAGCATTACAACAAAACAAGCATGCAGGTGGTGTAGCAATTATCTGTAAAAGTTTCCTAACCATCATCTTGATCCCACAGGAAATACCAAGATTTAACAATTCTGAACTTCTAACAACACTCAAAAAAATCAACAATAGTAAAACTATATGTTTAGCAGCATCTTAGACGCATTGCAAAACTCCACGTCAAACAGGATAAGCAATGATACTATACCAACCTACAAGACAAACATAAAAACAACCCAAAAGTTTATTGGTCATCACTAAATAAACTACTCCACTCTGGCAAGACCACCACTCCCCCTCCAAAAACAGACACTACAACAGATTCTAGCCCCACACAGTTTAATTCTTACTTTATGAAATTAATATTATCTCTCTTAAACACTTTAAAACATCTGCCCCCCCCTCTCTGCCCCTGTCCAATCAAAACCACCCACAGCTCTTCAGTTTTAGTCCAGTACCTACCTTGCTCATAAGGAAGTTGATCCTTAATCTAAAAACTGCCAGACTACCTAAAAATTGCCACAGAATTCATAGCCTTCCCTGTGTCCATACTAATTAATAGATCCATAGCAGAAAAATGCATCCCATCACTGTGGAAAAAAAATACTTCATCTTACCACTGCACAAAGGTGGCACATCTACAGAGTTAATAAATACAGACCAATAGCAATTCTCTCCCCCTCTCCAAAATATTAGAGAAAAGCATCCAACAAAGCAGCACTATTGCTTTACTACATTTTGCCAGTATAATAAATCAACATAGAAACATTGGTCTGCTTGTGTCCACCATGTTCTTAGTCTTGTCAAAGGCATTTGATACTGTCTCACACCAGCAACTGCTCATGTGACTCTCCTCAATAGGACTTTCACAATAATCCTTGTGGTGGTTTCTTACTTACCTATCTGGAAGGTAACAAGCCATTAAATGGCAACAAACCTAATCATCCTTTCAACCAGTTACTACAGGTGTCCCTCAGGGCTCTGTCCTGGGTCCTCTACCATTTAATATATTTATTAATGACCTCCACACCTCCACTCACCATGCTAGTTTAGTTCAGTATGCAGACGACTCAACATTAATATGTGTGGCCTCAACAATAAATAAGCTCCAAGACATTACCCAAAAATCTTTCTCCTCTGTAGAAACCTGGCTCAAAGAATCAAACCTCCTACTCAACCCCAAGAAAATCAAGTTAATCCTCTTTACCTCAAAAAGTTGCCAAAATCAAAAGCATTTTTACCATAAAGTCAGCAAATAATATTGTCATTGAAACTGTAAATCACAATAAACTTCTAGGTGTTATAATAGATGACAATCTCAGATATGACCAGCATATACTGCACACCATTAAATCTATACACCACAAACTAGGCTTCCTTTATCGGATTAATGTATTCCTTAGAGATACTGCCAGAAAAACTCTAGCCACCACCTTCTTACTACCAACTCTCGTATATGCTGCTCCTATCCTAACAAACTTAAATGATACTCAAAGAAGGAAACTTGCCTCCTGCTACAATAAAATAACTAAATTTACCACCAATCTCCCTCATAGGACCCACTATTGTCATAGCTTAAAGCAATTAAACTGGTTTGAACTACACAACTGCCTAACATATTCACAATTAACTTCAGCATACAAACTCATTCATCATCCAGAAAAATGCCCTGCACTACATAATTTATTACTGACCTACTGTACAGCAAGGGACCTCCACTGTAGTAATAAATTCGTATTACTTGCAAATAAGTCAAATAATGTTGGAGGAGACTCACTCTACTCCCAGTACGTTGCTAAACTCTGGAAATAGTATCCCCACACAAATAAAGCTCTCCAATAAACTCAGTAGTTTTAAACCACTGCTTAAACAACATCTTAACCAATCTTGGTCCTGCACATGCTCAACACAAGGTTGAGACTTTGTGTTCACCATACAATACTTTTTAAATACTCTCCTTAAACAGAATACTCTCAACCTCTCACTGAAATGACAAAACAATTTTTATACATAATTGCTGCCTGTACAATCCACTAAGTTGCACTTGGACTTTCTCTTTAGTAACTTTCACCTCTGTAAAGCCTTAGAGTGTATAAATGTAACTACCATTTGTGTATAATTGTAAATAGAACTGTAACTACTCTGTGTTTAACTGGAACTTAGTATAACACACTGTAAGTAAATTGAGCTTTTCTGCTTGTGCCTCCACTGAAAATGGATATCACCCAGTTGGACTTTTCCAGTAAACAAAGACAAGTAAATAAGTAAATAATAAATTACTCAGTTACTTGATGACCTAAATACATTCAGCTGCAATCCTTCTCTTCTGGATGCCATTGCTAAAGCTGTTGCTTATGCCTCTGATTTCAACTCTCACGTAAATATCTGTATTGATAAGGCAGTCCCTAGCTGCAACAAATATAACGAGAAATTGAAAAACAAGCCCCTATGGTGGAATATCCATATAAATAAATTCTGTAACAAGGAAACAAATTGCTTACTGCTTATAAGAGGTCTCATTCTACCTACCTTAAGACCACACTTAAGCAAATTAGTAAAGAGCTTAAGGGAACCATTAGGAAGCTCAAAGCTGAGTATGAACTTAAAATAGTCACTAAAATGAAAAATTACTATACTTTTTTTCTTTAATTATGTTAAGAAGTTAAGAACTATTACCCATCAGTGTTCACACTCTGACCCAAAGGAGATAGCAAATATCCTTGCTGACACATTTAGAACAAATTTTACTTTACCCACAATTATAGGCATTCACAGATTTCACAATGCCAGTCACCCTTTTTAATTACTGTAGAACAAGTTCTTCCAGTCCTCGCAAAAGCTAAAAACACCTAATCTATGAGCCCTGATAATATGGCAGGCTGCTTGTTTATCAGTGTAAAATATGGCCTATCTGAACCTTTACTTACTCTTAATCTAAGCCTCTTTACTGGTGACATTCTTGAAGCCTGGAAACAGACATTGTAATGCCATTACACATGAGTGGCCCAACCATGGACTCTGGTAACTATAGATTTGTAGTCTTATTAGCCCCATATGTAAAGCTATGGAGCATATTATCTCAGACCTTATTAATCTGGACACTGAAAATCTCGTAGCAATGGTCCATTATTAATTCCACTTTCTTGAAGGAATATCCTGTCCCCTTAATCTCATTAACTTATTTGAAAAAGTAACCAAAGCAGCAGAAAGTGGTTATACAGTACCTGCAGCATATCTGCACTTGGTCAAGGCCTTTGACATGCAGGCATTAGTAACATACTTGTAAATCTGAATATAAGTGTTTATATTGTGCAACTGGTTGTCTGACAGAACCCTTGTGGTTAGTGTTGCAGTGCCACTTCAGAAAAGAAAAAAGTTTCTGGTGGTGTACCACGGGGCTCATTGTTGGGCCCTATTCTAGTTGGCATCTACTAATCAGACCTTTGGGCCAACGCTCTTTGCCTGTGATTATCTTTGTTAGCAGATGATTGTAAAATGGGTGTTATTTGGTCTTCCTCTGACTCACAATTACTCCAGCATGGGTTAGACCATGTTAACCATTGGTGTAAGGACAATGGTTTCAAATTAAATATGAAAATATGTAAAATATTTAATTTTGGTTAACAAAACATTTTCACATACCATATAAGTGACACGCCCTTCCAAGCAGACAGTGTTGAAAGCAATCTGGGCACTCTAGGTGATGATTCCTTATCATTTGGCCATCATATGTCCACAGTATTTCAAAAGGCCTTCTATGTGGATCATAACATTTCCAAGGGCATCTCTGCTAAATCCAAATAAGTTTAAATTCCCCTTTATTCTTTTTTCATCAGACCCATTACTGAATATAATGCACTGTTTGGTACATATGTATCTAAACATGCAATTCAACTTGAAAAACCTCAGAGATTCATAATTAAAAAGATCAGTGGTCTCAAAAATCAAAGGCCTTCATCAGTGCCAAATGAAGAATAAAAATGTCATTTCACAGTGCTCTCTCTCTCTATCTATATATATATATATATATATATATATATATATATACTCACTCCCCACCCCGAATTACAAGAAGACCAGTCATAGTACATCACTGAATCCTGGAGAAAACAAAGCACCCAACCTGATAATACAACTTTATTCCTTTTTATTAAGTAATTCATGCCATCCCAGCTTATTCAACCCCTTAAAGCAAATTCAGTCAATATCAATAAATCTAAATGAAGCATCCAGATGCTTAAGAGTATGTTTGTATAACGCACTAGATGTAAGACAATTTGTAATATCACTAAAATGTTCAGAAATCCTAATTTTAAATTGTCTATAAGTTTTACCTATATAGAAAACAGAGCAAGTAAATTTCACTAAATGTATAACCCATTCAGAGGCACAAGTATTCATACAACAAATATCAAATACATGAGATGTATTAGGAGATGAAAACTGGTTTGTTTTCATAACAAACTTGCAAGCTGAGCAATGTCCACAAGGAAAATGACCCATTAGTTGTCTCCCTTCAACTGAATGTTGTACATAAGAATCAAAGCAAAATGCTTTTCTTAAAATGATTCAAATAATTGCTAATGGTTTTTCCACATCTGTATGTAAATGTACAACATGTAGGTAACAACTGTGCTAAACTGTTATCAGACAAAAGTGTCCTCCAATGTTTATTAATTAAATTACAAAAAGCTGTATTGTTGCTTCCAAAGCTAGTAATCATGCATATTGGAGCGTCCTGCTTTTCCTTCTCGCTATAATGTAATAAAGAAGCTCTATCCATAGAGTTAGCAAAATTCTGTGCCCAATAGATGTCATCCATTTTATAACCCCTAGACTGAAATCTTCCTACCAATTCAACATTATGTTTATCCAGCTCCTCAGTAGAGGAGCAAATCCATTTAACCCTTAAGAATTGGGTTTTGGGAATATTTCCAATAAAGATGAAATGGATGACAGCTGGTAGCATCCAAAAAAAGAGTTGTAATGAAACTCCTTCTGAAACAAAGAAGCGGACAGTGTGCCATCATTATTTCTAATAACCTTAACATCCAAAAAAGAAATGTGGGTTAAATTGTAGGTCAAACTAAATTGTAGCCCCCAACTTATCATTCAAATATTGTATAAACTCTTGCAAATAAGTGATATCAGATTTCCATACCATCCAACAATCATCAAATCATCTTCTAAAAATATTATGGCTAGCATCATACATCACTTGTTCTTCTGCATATTCCATAAAAAGATATGCATATATAGATGCTCATGACGCTCCCATGGCAGTGCCTTTTAACTGCAAAAAGCAGTCACCATTAAAATAAAACACATTCTTTGTCAAAACATGTTCAATTAAACAAATTAGGAAAGAATTCAACCTAGGGCTGTATAAAGAGATTTTTTCCAACCAAAACTCTCTAGCCAATAAACCAGCCTAATGCAGAATATTCATATATAATATTTAACATATAATATGCACATATAACATGAAGCTTCCGACTGTGTTTCCTGAAATATAGTAAGAAATTCAATATTTTAAATACGGGATCTAACCCCATCCAACAATGGAGTCAACTATTTAGTCTAAAATGCTGAAAGTGGCTTAGTGAAAGAGCCCTGGCCTGAAACAACGGGCCTACCCGGGCAACATGTAGGATTTTTATGAACTTTGGGTAGCATGTAGAAATATTGTGGAGAAGGATCCTGAACCTTCAAATGATAAGCTATTTTTTTGAAATTATGCCTTCCTCCAACACTAATGATAAAAAGACAAATATATTCTTCTTAAACTGTAAAATAGGATCCAAAACCTTTTTTGATAAAAATTAACACACTATAACTGATTGTAAACTTCTTGTAAATAAACAGACCAATCCCATACTACAACTGTCCTACCTTTATCAGTACTATTAATCACAATTTTGTGATGATTTTGTAGAGAATGTAGAGCTTCGTTTTGCACATAAGAAAGATTATTCATGGGCCCATATTATATGAAAAAATGACATGAAGCTCCTTAAGTACATTCTATTGAAAAACTGCAACATGCTTATTTGTAGGGGAGAAAAGCAATGTTATGCACTACAGGAGCAGTATTTATCTTGGAACCATCAACCGGATTAATGCATCTAGTGAAGTAGCTTCTTTTAGAATGTTTTATGTCTGGTCCTTTTTCTAACAATAAAGGGTTCAATTAATTCTTCTTTATAGAAGCAGGAGAATCAGCAATTAAGTCTATATCAGTATATATCGCAGAGGAGGATTCCACTGCTGAAGTTTCCAAATAGATAGCCACCCCCTTTAAAATCGACCAGTGCCTCTTCCTTTTATCCTTTGTTCTACCTCTAGTACGACCATATTCAACCCATTCCCATTGAAATTTAACAGATTTCTCTTGAACAAATGGCTTCCCATTAACGTAGTCCCTGGCATCTCTCTGAAGCTTTTTAAGTTTACGTGTTTGAAGTTCTCGTTTGAAAGTTGCAAGCCCTGTTGCTAACAAACCAAATTGTTCTTTATAATTTATTTGTGACTGAAAGGTCTTGACAGTCTCACAATTATTTGAAACTTCCACCATAATTTTAGAAATGTGTCTCTCATAAAAGCTATTAAAACTTTTACAAACATCATCAAAGCTGCTTGCTGAACCTTAAGCCATTCCTTTGTTAGTGTCTCATCAATGTCATGTACCATAGGCTGTATACATACACACAAAATCCTGAGAGCAATAACCCTTTAGTTCATATGCTTTCAATAGTTTTAAATGCCTGACACTGGAACATAGTTTCTTCATATTTCCCATCAACTTACTAAAGGCTTCTACACATGTAAGCATTTGTGAAGAAACAGTACCTGGTTTGTTAGCAAATGGTGAATTAAGACCAAGGTCTTCAAAAATCCTGATGTTGTCTTTATCTGAAACCAACACAGTCACCAGATGGGTTAAATCCATATTATCCAATAAATCAATATTAAAAAAGGCAGCAGCACCAACAAAAAAAAACAGCAAAGGCCAACGGGGAGAAGCTGAGCAAGGGAGAAGTCTAAATGCCAAGAACAGCCAAAAGTGTGAGCAACCAGAATGCATACAATGCGATTTGCTCTCACAAGTACAGCACAGGTCAGGTGCAGGGCCAAAAATCCAAATGTCAAAAGCAAAAAATGTCTAGCACACCACATCAGCCATACATAACTCTTTATTCCAAATAATGTATAAAACATGTAAGGCATGTAAAAACACCCAAGGCAAATCAGTTTTGGCCAAAGGCCTTCATCAGTGCCTAATGAAGAATATAAATAAGTAATTTCACAGTGCAATATATATATATATATATATATATATATATATATATATATATATATGGGTTCCATACACTAGATCAAATTTTCACTAATTCGAAATAGTGCATGGAATGCTCACTGCAGCGAAAGTGCACTTAATCAAAAGTGCACTTACGCGAAGTTCAGTACAACAAACGGGTGTTGTACTGAACTTCAGTGCAGTACTCACGGACCTTAGGGTTAGGGCATGGGTCATAGTAAGGGGATAGCCTGGAGGGCTATCCCCTTACCATGACCCATGCCCTAACCCTAAGGTCCATGATGACTGCAGCGTAGTGAAGGACATAGCAATGTCCTCCACTATAGTGCGATAGTCACGAACCTTAGGGTTAGGGCATGGGTTAGGGTAAGGGGATAGCTTTACTAACTATCCCCTTACTCTAACCCGTGCCCTAACCCTAAGGTCCATGACTATTGCACCATAGTGGAGAACATAGCTTGTTTTTTATGTCCTCCACTGTGCTGCGGTATTTTCAGTGAAGTGCACTTATGCAAAGGTTCACTTTCGTTAAAGTGAACTTTTGCAGAAGTGAGGCTTCCTATTACAAGTTCGAAGTAATGAACTTTCGTTCTTGTAATAGGAATCCATATACATATATATATATATATATATATATATATATATATACTCACTCCCCACCCCCAATTACAAGAAGACCAGTCCTAGTACATCACTGAGTCCTGGAGAAAACAAAACACCCAATCTGATAACCCATCTCTGTTCCTTTTTATTAAGTAATTTATGTCACCTCAACTTATTGAACCCCTTAAAGAAAAGTTGATCAATAGCAGTAAATCTAAATGAAGCATCAGGATGCTTAAGAGTATGTTTGTATAAAGCACTAGATGTAAGACAATTCCTAATATTACTAAAATGTTCAGAAATCCTAATTTTAAATTGCATCGTTTGGTAAGTAATTGTCTAAACATATAATTCAACTTGAAAAATCTCAGAAATTCATAACTAAAAAAATCAGTGGTCTCAAAATTCTTAGTTATCAGCAGCATAGAATGGCAGCCCTGTCTCTATATTCAGTTTCTTATAGACTCCTCAGTGGAGATATGTATCTAGCCATTTGAGCCATGAAAGATCCAACCCTTTTTTCTACCTCCTTCTCCCCCACAGAACAAATTGTATCTCAATTACCCGATTAAAGGCACTAAACCATCGTTAACAGATAAATTGATACATTCCTATCCCAATGTATCTCTTAACACTGGAGCAAACTTCATGTCATGAAGAGTAGCAGCCTTCTCACCTTCAATATAAGCCTAGATAATTAGATGGGTAGCCTCAAATTCTCCCCTGGTCTATCTTGTCCTGATGTCCTAGATGATGGAAGGAACTTTTGAATAGGGTTTTTGGCTAGGCTTGTAATGGCCTGCAGACTTATTGCTGAGTACTTACCTATGAACCTGTAATCAAGGCAGTGCCCATTGCAGTCCCACTAAGGTAAGTGGAAGGAGACAGAGCTGGACTATAAGGTAATACTGAATGTATGGCACATGCACACTGGGGACAATGAGTATAGAATATGGATTCAAGATCTTTGATGGGCTTGGAGGGATGAAGATAGGGCAAAGGATAGCAGAAGGAGGAGAAGAAAAAGATGTCACAGGTAACAGCAGCAAGATATAATATTTAAGCATGCCTTAAAGGACCATTATGGTCAGAAACTGAAAAAATCACTGGAGTACTGGAGTACTAAAGCCCTACAACACTGTGAGATGTTATTATTTTTTAATTTGTTTTATATCAAAAGGGTTTGATGACATGGCCTCTCCTTTTTAGCAATTCCCATAGAATGACAGCACTTAGAATTATTGTTTATTTCTCCTCTGGACAGAAAGTCATTTTTTCCAGTGCACTCTCTGTTTTTTGTTATTTTACCATGTTTTGAAACTTGATATAATTAGTCTTTATTCCTTGCCTACAAAATAATACTTGAAATAAATGTTTATGCCAAATCCATTGGCATACAGGGGTAAAGCTCTGACTATGACCCAGGTGGCATGAGTTCATTTAGCAGTTCAGGAGCATACTGGAGCTGTGGGAAGGAAGAGGAATGACATCTCATTACTTGCTCACCTCTTCCAAGGTGGGGTATGGAGATATACTGGGAGTACTCAGGCAAGGCACAGACTGCTGTACCAGTAACTTGGAACTGCAGTGTAGGGGGGTGCGTATTTGTGCGATGTGTCACCCTGGAAGTGAAGTATTTCTCTTATCAATGCCATTGCACACCCCATCTCATGATGTAAGCCTAGCATGTCAGTGGGAAGCACATTTTAAAGACCAAAGCCCACTTCAGATCTGCAGCATGACAACTCCTCACCTGTTTCATCCTACTGTAATGTTTGTGGCAGCTAGTACTTTTTAGATCCTGCACATGGGCTTTGCTCCCCCCACTGTGTATGGCTCAGCCAGAAGGGAGGCTTTTCTGATGTGAGTCTCACAAAGAAGGGTAGCTGATGCATGGGGACCTCTAATGATGGAAAAACTGGAAGATGGCACTGGGGAGACAGAAATCAATGACTACCAATGAGAAAAAAACATTGTTTTAAGTAGAAATAAGTCAGCTACAGGACTTCGTTACATTTATCCCCTCATCCTGTCAGCAATATTAGAATTCCTGACATTCTAGCCCCTGCTGCTGTCTTACACTACATAGTAGTATCCGTGAATCCCCAAATACTCAATAAATGCATTAGTCCAAAGAGAAAGAAATAAGGTAGCTATAAATCATATTTCACAATGAAAGATTATAATTCCCAGAGATTAAATATGTTTATTATTCTAAAGGGAAGGAAGGTAGGAAAGGCTGCAAACAGCTTGCTATGTTGTCTTTTCCTAGGCTAAAATTCTTAAAATGTTTTTGCTTATGATGTAAAAGCCTGGGACACAAATCTCAAAAGAGAGTATCACAGGCTTTTTTCCAAGCATTGAGAAAGCTGGATAACTCAGAAATGCCACAAAATGATATAAACAGCTAAGCCTAGGGTTACCACCTGTCCCACTTTGCGAGGGACAGTCCCTCTTTGGGCAGTTGTGTCCTGCAAAAATATTGAAAAAATGGCAAATGTCCTGAGATTTGTAGGACAAAAATGTTCCTATATTTTCTTTAATAGTTGCATAAAACAGTTATTTTGTATCTGAAACACCAAAATGTTATAAGAAACAGAATAAGCAACTGTAATGCTACAAGAATAAGCTTTTATTTAGGCAAAAAAGTGAAGTTCTGTCTTTTGTACTGGCTATGGGTATGTTTTGCCCTGCAAAATCTGATGTTTCTACAAAAAATGTCCCACTTTGGACAACTGAAAAGGTGGCAACCCTAGCTAAGCCACGATCTGTTTATAATAGTAGGTGTATGGTTTATTTTGTAAGAAGGAGAATACACTCTGGAAAGAGTAAATGTTGTATTTAGGATGTAGGTGTCCCTGAAGGATGTACTTTTTTGTAGCTCATTTGAGGGCACTGGGACAGGTGGCCAAAGAAAGTGTCAGAATTTAGGTAGGCTGATAAATTCCAGGAATTTTTGGGTGCATGAAAGTTGGGGAGAGAATAACAATAGGGCAGCTATACAGGAGCTGTTTAAGATGCATGGAGAGGTAAATAGTAAGGCAGCTGAACAGGGCCTATTTGACAGGCACTGAGAGATGGTAAGAGTAGGGCAGCTAAACAGGGGTTGTTTGAGATGCATGTAGAGATGGTAAGAGTCAGGCAGCTGAACAGGGGCTGTTTGAGGTGCACTGACAGAGGTTGAAGCTGTTTGAGAGGCAGAGATAGAGGGTGAGTGCAAGGCAGCTGAACAGGGCTGTTTGAGATCCATAGATAAAAGGTGATTGCAGGGTAGCTGCAGATGAGCATACTGCTTCAGTTTAACAGCCTCGTTAGGTCCATCATCTTGTTTAAGTGTTCAGAAGTTGTAGAAAATTCTTTGTTCCAGACCATGGAAGACCTGCACAAATTTAAAATTACTGACAGCATCTTGCTTACATGTCTGTGAATCCAGCCTTCTGTGTTTATGGGTTCCTATTAAATTATCGAAGACGCATTCTTTCGAATGCATCTTGATCGAACTTGAAAGCACGAAAAGGCAAAGTAGTGAAACAGCATTTAAGCAAATTATTTCCATGGGAAAGAAATTGCTTGGCCGCTTCCATTTTCGGCACTGTAGTGCAATGTCGGAGTTGGTATATTTAAGTAGGGGGGTGTGGGGGCGAAACCCCCCACTTTATGTAATGCTTTAAAGTTAGTTTTTTTTTTGTTTTGTGGAACAGTGATTTTTTTGCTGTTCTAAGCATTCAAGATTGTAAGCTTTCGCTTACATGGGTTCGATAAATCATTGTTCACTTTTTTAAGCGTTCAATTAACCTAGAACCTATGTTTATATATGTGCATGTGTGTGTGTGCGCGTGCATGTGTGTGTGTGTGTGTGTGTGTGTGTGTATGTGTGTGTGTGTGTGTGTGTGTGTGTGCCATTGTTTAACTTCTTCTTCACTTGGGCACATAGGACTCGAGTACGATATCCAGCATCTTTAATAAAATATGACTACAATATCAGTTTTACAAGTTGGGCCCTGAGAAGAGGAAGCAGAGGAACAGATTAACAGTTATACTGGTCTTGTTAGCCAATCAGCAGAATCTGTTGAGAATTGTGGTAAAAGTTTCACACTTCAGCACCGTTTTGGAAAGATTAGGAGGTTAACTGTAGGAGCTATTTTTTTACTGCAATCTCCTTCTGACCATCAAGCTCTCCATCCAGTCTCTCTATTGGCCCCTTTGTTCTCCCAGGGGCAACAGTACTATGGCCCATTTGTTTCCCTAAGGGTGAGGGTATTGTCATTTGTGTGGGTATTAGAATTGTCTCTTTTATGGCCCTATGTTCTCCTGAACATTCCTATAGATATCCAAGGAGCAGACGTGGAATGAGACGCTGTGGACAGTGTCACTCATTCTTGCAAGTGATACAACCATCATCAAGCCTCCCTCCTGAGTCAGACACTTCCATATGTTCTCCTTTCTCACTGAGAATTCTAACATGAATTATGTGTTAAAGATGTGCAGCCCATCCCAGTCTATCCCAACCTCACTGAGAAAGGTGAACAAGCACAGTTTTGCTATTCCTCTGTCTCACACAGCACCTCCTCCTCCGGTGCCTGGGCTGCTTATCAAACACAGTTTGTCTGATTCATAAACAGGGCTATATACCTCTATGCCATGAAGCTGCCATAGTTGTGGGAATACTGGTTCTAACAGTATGCAAATGAGAAGAACATGATAATAACAGAAAACAAAAGAAAATAATTACAAAAGATAGATATTCACAGCAGAAAACAATAGCAGAAAGGACTAGCTAGTGTACCAGCAGTAAAGGCAGATTAAAAATAAATAGAACATCAAACAGTATTGCAGAGTAAGGCTGGATGCATGTGCAAATCTCAAACATGTTTACACCAGTTCTACTTTAAGCAAGATCATATCCTTATGTAAGTCTCTTACATCTTCAGAGAATGCATTGCATGAAATATTGGCTGTAATATTAATCTAGTGTAAGAGTCTTCTAGTACAAAAAATACATAAATGCTGGTAGATGGCTGTGCTTCAGTTGGTTCACGGACTGTGCAGACAGCATGAAAATAAACTTAGAGAGGTTCTTAAAACTGATCCAAGTATGCAGGGTATGTTGACAAAGGTGTGCCAAAAGAGACCATGAGTCGTCTTTAACAACAACATGACCTGGATGTTAGCCTTGCCTCTGAAGATGCAGCATGTACGTGACAAACTGCCTCTTTGCAAGAAAACTTGCACAGGTTTTCCAGATGTGGATATAAGTTTCTGTTTCATTAGATTTCACTCTGCACCTGAAATATTGGCATAAAATCTAGCAATGTACCACAACAGGTAAATGTGAGTTGCTGGCAAACTTCATTCTAATTCCTTCAGCCTAGATATTGTGCAACTCTGATCAAATTTGTTACGTATTTCAATGCTGCCAGGCAAGTCCTCAGAAAAAGGGCTTTGTCCTTATTGAGTCATTCCCCACCTAACTCACAAATAGAAACTCCTTAGACCAGAGGCTGCAGCAGATTTCTCATGGTCACACAGCAGTCTTTGTTGAACTGCCATATATGTGATTATGGCCTAGATTATTTCTTTTAAATTTAATTATACGTTAGTAACCAGGTAAGTTCTACTGGTCACACATGCCTGTTTCAAGGGCACTCTTTGTGATGGAACAATAAATTACATAATGTGCCAGCTGAGACTGTGGGAATCAAACCTGGAATTTCAATATGCAGCTCATTCCCATCTCATTACCTTAACTACTATGACATGTTCACATTCTTTGTTTGTTTCCACTATCACTGACTGTCCTAACACCCACAATACAGATAGAGGGAGGAAGATACTTCTCAAAAGTTGGGTGGTAAACAAGCTAGGGAATAAAAACTGAAGTTTCTGTATGATGGAAAGGGAGTTTGTAAGGTTGGACTGAGGGATTCTAAACTTTATTGCTGCAATAGTATCAGCAAAAAGAAAAAAAAAACAATGAATAATAACTGATAAAAAGGTATAAATGGAACCATTAACCTTCTGTCCAAGAAACTTGCATTTGCTTGCAAATTTCTCCATGTAACATTGTTAACAACTTGGTCAGTATTCAGGCACTCAGTATGAAGTTAAAAGACCATCATGCATTGTGAACAGCACAAGCTAACCAACATTTCATCACTCTCTCTAGATTTTTGAAAATATGCAAGTAGCCCAAGTACACCCCCTCCCCCCAGTGAATTGAGCTAGAGAAAATATTTCTTTAGTTTTGGTCCAACTACAGTTGCAACACCTGCTTCAACAAGTGTGTATTTCTCTGGGGCTCTTTAACATGAAGTGCAACAATGCTGTTAATTTACTAGATAACTAATGAACATACTTAATTCTGACTGTAAAGGACAATTTGTTAATGGTTGTGCTTGGTGGCCTTTATGTTTGCCATCACAGACCTACCTTTGTAAACATGGATCACTTCCTTCTTCTTCTTTTTTCTCCTGACCTCTGGCCACCAGCCCCTATTCAGAGACTCACTTGTTTTGTTTCTAATGTTATACTACTGCTACTTCCCCATAGATGGGCCCTTCCTGTCCAACAAAACAAAATCATATTTAGATACATTGTATCAAATATATAAAGAAAACTTCCGACTCTGCCACGTAACCAATATTTAACTTTTTATTGTAATTAAAATAGAACAGAAGGTAAGCGCTTTCGCGTATGCTACCATACGCTTCATCAGACAAATTAAAAGTGTTAGCATCAATGAATTTATAGGGAGGCTTAGCCTATCGGCAGATGAATTAGATTAGTCAATTAACCACAGAAAAGACACATTTAAAAACACATTTAAGAAACCACGTTTAAGAACTGGGCTAAAACCTTCAATATTTAAAGTGGAAGCTGAATTTATAACATAAGTAATTCAACAATTAAAAACCATCAGAATAAAAACATCATATATATATCAAAAGTTCATACCAAAATTAAAAGTACATATAAATTTAATATAAAGTTTCACAGAAAACTTGTTTCTATGAACATTGCAGCATAATAATTAATTCTTAAACAGAGTATAAAGCTAGAAACCCAAGCATATTCAATAGTTCATCAGAATCCATATTAGCATTTCTTAATTCTGAGGTGTGTCATAAAGTGTGACTACTCTAAATGTTTATAAGTAAAACTCAGAATTTTAATCAGTTGGTGAACTTTTGAAACTGTGCTGGTATTTTAAGGTGCGTTAATATAGCTGTATTTGTATAATTCAAAAACTTGAAGCTTGAAATTAATTCAAGTAGTGCATGCTAAAATAAGACTAGATATTAAATATATGTACAAATTTAAAACTTAATTGTTAAGACATCATATGAATAATTAGATTAATAAATAAATAAATAAATGAATGACTAAAATATGTATATAAACTTGTAAATATGTATGTAAGAACAGTGTATAGAATGAACAGCAATGATAATGATAACATATAATAAAATTCATGTGTAGATGTTTCTAACAATAAATGTGAACTATATAAATAGAAGATATATATATAAATATAGATATAAATATAAAAATATATAAATATGTATGTATAAATATGAATAGTAGATAAATACTGAAATAAGTATGAATGGGATATAAATATGAATGTAAATTTAAATTTAAATGTCAATTATAAATTTCATTAAATGAAGCCTTTTTATATGAAAATGGTAAAGCTTCAAACAGAAGCAAAGCAACTGTGTGTTCAAGAAGTCAGTATGAAAATGGACTTGAAAATATGTAGCATATGTAAACAGATACAAAATGAAAAATGAAAAATATATATTTATCCATTGTTTGACTAAGAATACTAGGTGAAAGACCACTATGCAAGTTATTCCATTGCAGGTTGAATTCATCTTCGATTATTTAGAAAAGATCTAATACTGACATAATTGTTCAGACCAGGCGAATAATGGCCCCTTAGTCTGAGTATCCATTTAAGTTCATTTAGCTCTAGCTGGTTTGGATAATCACCACCTCGTTCTGTTGCTTCTACTACTTGCAGCACCCTGAATACAAAAGAGTGCGATGGATTCAAAATCACATGTTTAGCCAAAGCATTCAGCTCATTTTTCTTCCTTATATCATATTGGTGGTTGTATACCCTGTTTTTGAGTTTCCTTTTTGTGAGACCTATATAGAATGCATTGCAATGTTCACATGTGGCTAGATAGACTAAACCCGAGGTGTCGCAATTAGCTCTGAACCTGGGTGTAAATGTAAAATTCAGTTCTGGATGCACAAAAATTTGTTTTTTAGAGATAAATTTGCAATAGTTACAGCTGTGACAGGGGTAGGTTCCTGGAAGTTCATTGTTGTTTAGGTTATTATAAGTTAATCTTGGCTTTCTGTCACATAACAGAGATTTGAGGTTTCGATTACTCCTATATACCATATGTGGAGAGTGACCTACTATACTTTTAGTAGAGTCATCCAACGTTAAAACTCTCCAGTTATTGGCTAAAATTCTTTTAATATTCATAAAATCATTAGTATATGTTGTAATAAATGAAACTCTTTCAGTATGATTAAATTTATAGTTAATGTTAGTATGCTTGAGTGCCTGGTAGTTAGTTCTAGCTTCATTTGGAGTCAGAAATTCTGAGGGCAAAATATTGTTTCTGACTTCCATGACTAAATCATGGTTATATCCTCTTGATAGAAACATATTTACCATTTCATCAGCTTTCTTAGTCAGATCTTGCTTGTCAAGACATATTTTGCTAAGTCTAACAAACTGACTTTTCAAAATCCCTTTAAATGTGTGGCGGGGATGCATGCTGTTATATCTCAAAATTGTGTTCTTCCAGCATTCTTTTTTATAGAGGGTTGTTATTAATTTCCCTCCTTTAATAGAGATGCTTGTGTCCAGAAAGTTAACCAATGAATAGGAGGTTTCAATAGAAAACCTCAAGAAAGTGGTGGTGGTTTCTAAATGAGTTCTAAAGTCATGGAATTCTTTGATCGAGCCATCCCAAACAATCAGAATATCATCAACAAAACGCTTATATAGTACAACTTTGTTAAACCAAGGGTGTGAAAAAACATGATTTTGCTCCCAGTGGTATACAACCAAATTTGCGTACGTGTTTGCACACGGTGTTCCCATGGCTACACCACAAGACTGGAGATAAAGTTTATCATTAAAAACAAAGACATTGTTATTTAGTACTATGTCTAATAGTTGGCATATCATGATGGCTTTATTTCCTTTCAAATCATGATGGAATTGTAGTAATTCACGGATGGCATCAATCCCTACATCATTAGGGATTGAGGTAAACAAGCTTTGCACATCCATTGTAATTAAAAGATGAGTATTCTGTATAAATTCAAAGTCCAAAGACTGTATAAAATTGATGAGTTGGTAGGTGTCCTTAAGGACTGTAGGTATGGCTTCCAAAAGTGGTCTGAGCGTTTTCTCTAAGAAAACTGATATATTTTCGGTGACCCATTTGGCACCAGACACTATCGGTCTCATGGGTGGTGGTAAAGTCCCCTTATGCATTTTTGGTAGCCCTTTTATTACAGGTATTACTGGATGTTCAACATGAAAATATTCATATAGAGTTTCAGTTATTTGGCAGCACATAAGCATATCATACATATCATCTCTAATATTCTTAATAATGAGATCTAACTTAGCTTCATCTATTAAAACATAAGTATTATCAGCTTCCAACATATTAAACATATAAGTATTATAATCTGCCGTATTAAAGATGGCTAAGCCTCCTCCCTTGTCAACTGGCCTAAAAGTGAGTGAAGCATCATGTTTCAAGGCTTGTAATGAATATATGTTTCTGCTTGACATATTAAAAAAAGCGCAATGTCTAGTATCATTGTTAAAATAACTATAAAAGTCTGCTTCACATAACTTCACAAACGAATCGATATGAGTAGGCATCACAGGTGTAAAAGAACTTTTCTTCTTGTAAACTGGAATACTGGCCATATTAGGCATAGAGTTATTAGTGTCTTTGTGAAAGAGCAGTTTCAAACTAACTGCTCGAGCAAAAGAACGCAAGTCAATCATTAAGTCAGACATAATGCTCCCTCTTGAAGGGACAAAGGAGAGCCCATTATTCAGTAATTCAATGTCACTTTCAGTCAAGACATAGTCAGATAAATTGAAAAAAAGGTTGCTTACTGTCTCTGCCTTCTCGGCTGATAAGTGTTCGTCTCCCCTGACAGTTTGCATTTCCTGCTCTCCCAGCTGTTTCTTCTTCCTTTTTGAAAAGTTGGTTTCCTGATAGGCAAAGGTAAAAAAGGGTTGTTTTCATGATTGCTCTTTTTACCGATAGCTCCCGTGGCAAGCCTTGAGGCTTTTGCGGCATTATTTGCTTCCTGGTTCGGAAGTGGCGTTGAAACAAGCGAAACGCTAGTAACTGAAGCGAATGTCTCTGGTGGTGTAGTGAAAGAATCCTGTGACGTGTCAACAGCAACGCCAGGCTCAGATGCCGTAGAACCAATTGCATCTGATGCTGTAATTGTACGATCTAGCGGCGCCAAGTTCAAAGCCGATTTCTCAGCTGAATGTGGATTGTCAAAGGTTCTCGGCCAGATAAACACATTGCCCGTGGAGAAATCTTTGAAATCGCGTTGGAGCTTTTTAGTTTTAATCTGTTGTAGCTTCAACGCATATGTATTAACTTGATTATATAAATTGTCTAGTTTCAAAGAACAAGATGAATGGCAGAAGTTTTTTCTGAGGTCTGTGTTAAGATCATTTACCTTGGAAATCAGTTCTGCTTCAAGTGGTTCAAAATACTCTATTAAGAGTTTCATATGCTTGTAGCTTGTTTCAATATTGATATCCTGCCATTTTTTCAGGAGCAGGGGATGTGTATCACCATAAGTAGGCATAACTAGTATGCGCATTCCTCTCGGTATAAGTTTATAGTGAAGGCAAGCCTCTAAATGCTTACGTTGCCAGGCCATTCTCTGTAGTTTGTATAGATCATTTTCTAGTATTTTCATACTAGATTCAAAAAGTTCAATATTAGAAATATCAGCGTCTTTTACTGTAGAAGCAGCTACTTTCAGGTCCAGAGCCAATAAAGGGTTCGACTTACTAGAAGTGATAGCTGTCCATTGTTGCTCATTAGTCGATCGCCTCGGTTCCGGATTATAATCCAACTCTAAATCCATATTCGCCATAAACGTGTGCAGGTAGGGATCCGAAAAATCAGCAGGCAAGTAAAAAAACAAGAACGGATCTCTAGATGCCAAGGAGTCAGTAGCTAAAATCTTGCGGTAAATATATAAAGAAAACTTCCGACTCTGCCACGTAACCAATATTTAACTTTTTATTGTAATTAAAATAGAACAGAAGGTAAGCGCTTTCGCGTATGCTACCATACGCTTCATCAGACAAATTAAAAGTGTTAGCATCAATGAATTTATAGGGAGGCTTAGCCTATCGGCAGATGAATTAGATTAGTCAATTAACCACAGAAAAGACACATTTAAAAACACATTTAAGAAACCACGTTTAAGAACTGGGCTAAAACCTTCAATATTTAAAGTGGAAGCTGAATTTATAACATAAGTAATTCAACAATTAAAAACCGTCAGAATAAAAACATCATATATATATCAAAAAGTTCATACCAAAATTAAAAGTACATATAAATTTAATATAAAGTTTCACAGAAAACTTGTTTCTATGAACATTGCAGCATAATAATTAATTCTTAAACAGAGTATAAAGCTAGAAACCCAAGCATATTCAATAGTTCATCAGAATCCATATTAGCATTTCTTAATTCTGAGGTGTGTCATAAAGTGTGACTACTCTAAATGTTTATAAGTAAAACTCAGAATTTTAATCAGTTGGTGAACTTTTGAAACTGTGCTGGTATTTTAAGGTGCGTTAATATAGCTGTATTTGTATAATTCAAAAACTTGAAGCTTGAAATGAATTCAAGTAGTGCATGCTAAAATAAGACTAGATATTAAATATATGTACAAATTTAAAACTTAATTGTTAAGACATCATATGAATAAATAGATTAATGAATAAATGAATAAATGAATGAATAAAATATGTATATAAACTTGTAAATATGTATGTAAGAACAGTGTATAGAATGAACAGCAATAATAATGATAACATATAATAAAATTCATGTGTAGATGTTTCTAACAATAAATATGAACTATATAAATAAAAAATATATATATAAATATAGATATAAATATAAAAATGTATGAATATGTATGTATAAATATGAATAGTAGATAGATACTGAAATAAGTATGAATGGGATATAAATATGAATGTAAATTTAAATTTAAATGTCAATTAAAAATATGCAAGTAGCCCAAGTACACCCCCTCCCCCCAGTGAATTGAGCTAGAGAAAATATTTCTTTAGTTTTGGTCCAACTACAGTTGCAACACCTGCTTCAACAAGTGTGTATTTCTCTGGGGCTCTTTAACATGAAGTGCAACAATGCTGTTAATTTACTAGATAACTAATGAACATACTTAATTCTGACTGTAAAGGACAATTTGTTAATGGTTGTGCTTGGTGGCCTTTATGTTTGCCATCACAGACCTACCTTTGTAAACATGGATCACTTCCTTCTTCTTCTTTTTTCTCCTGACCTCTGGCCACCAGCCCCTATTCAGAGACTCACTTGTTTTGTTTCTAATGTTATACTACTGCTACTTCCCCATAGATGGGCCCTTCCTGTCCAACAAAACAAAATCATATTTAGATACATTGTATCAAGGTCAGGACAGCAGCTGGGTGAGAGAGTCTAGATGATGAGCAACTGCCATAATATCACAGTTGCTGGTGTTCCCCTGCTTCCTTTAGTAACCCTCCCCTTTACAAACAGAATGCACTGGAGGATGCTGGCATTGTGCTGTACATCAGGCCATGTGGCCATGCTACCCTGCTGTTCTCAGGTTAATTCACTAATCATGGTGCCATACTGCCAGTCTCCATTGGAGGTGAGGTACATGTCAGGACACCCTTGACCAATTTTTCACTGTGGATTATGGGTTTATAAGACTCCATTCCCACTACCCAGTCCAAGATAAATGAGTGACATAACTTCATTCTCAAGCCAAGGTTACACATTTATTTATTTATTTGTTTACTTTCTGGTAATAAATATGCCCAGCTGGATAGAGTATACTTTCACGGTGACCCTGGTAGAAAAGCTCCACAATGAGTTAAACATAAAGGTATAACACATACATGTTATATGGTAACTTTAATGCAAAATGCACTAATACAAGCTTTTACAAATTTGCTCAGTAATGTAAGTGGTGTGTTTTACATATACAAAGACATACAATGATGTGTAACAGGGCAGCATTAGACCTGTATTATGCTATAATACACAAATTATGCAACATAATGCAATTTTATTATGTCCTACAATACAGAAATGCACACAGAGCACATACTGATTAGTTACAGCATGCATGTCTAATGTTGCAATGCAATATCACAGTGTATCAGAGAGCAGAGCCACCAGTAAATAGACATCAGTTTGTAGTACATTATATACCTAGAATGTACAGCATATCACATTATCACACACTTAATGATATATATTAGTCTACCCAGATTTATTTTATGCATCTTTATTTTCTGAAAGGGTAAAGACAGATGAAATGGCTTCCTGCTCCTACTACATGACTGCCACCTGGTGGTATCTGGTTAACAGTACAGCTATGCACTGTAAGGAATGGGAAACATGCTGTTGCATATTTCTGTCACTTTGTGCCTTTGCTGTGAGACACAATGTACAGAAGTGGAGAAGCCAGCTTTTTCTGGCCCTCAGGGCCTTGCTTCCTACTTAACAGACATCCATAATCCTAACACAGCAAACCAACTGCCACTGCCAGCTGCCATGTTATGGTCAACAGTAACATGTATGTGAAAAGACTGCAGTAGGGATCAAGGAATTTTGTTTGCTAGAACTACTCAACTAAGAAAAAAAGTTAGAGCAGGCAGAGAATTGTGCATTAATTCTGACAGTCTGTGATAAGCTGAGTGTAAATGTCCATGAGCATGAAGAAAAGGAATGTGAGTTAAGTACTGTCCTTCTGAGAGAGAGAGATGGGCAGTAACAGGTGTGTCCCACACTGCCTTTCTGGCAAGTTGCACATTCCTAAGAAAAGAGTGAAAAACATTCCAGCTAAATAAGGAAGCAACTTGCATGTGTCTGGATTTGGAAAGAGAAGCAAATCATCCATAGGTTCAGGAAGAAGTTGGAAGAAGTGCAATTGTTAGTTGTATAGGTGTATCTTTTTGAAATAGAAGAGTTTTTTTTTTGAACGGAGATTAGAACACATTGTTACATAATAACTTCCTCAATAAATCTAGAAGCAAAACTTTCCTTTCATTGAAATCATTGCTGTATAAAACGCAATATACTGTAATAAATGCAAAAGCAAAACCACTCCCCAGTATCTTATTAGATCAATGTTGTCACTGCCTGCTAGGCCTTGAGAAACAGCCCAGATTATTTATTTGTACTGCTATTTCTTTCTGGGTGTTCAAAGTATTGACATGATTTATGAATTGAGTATGCATGTTGCTTAAAACATATAACATTTCATGCTGTCATAATCTGCTGTGTGTTATTTGGCAGTATAACATAGACAGTCAAAGCTATGAACATTTATTTTTGAGTTCCGCACTCTCTGTTTGCATATTCTGTGATTTTCAAGTCATTTAATCAGACCAGCTCTCCTAAATTTCTTTGTTTATTTGCCTAGTAGGCCTAAGGCATGTTTACAGGGGAGACTCAAGGTAGGTGGGTCCTACTAGGGATAAAAAAATATTTAATAACACATTCTATTAATATTCTTCTAAGAGACTATGTTATTTGGTGCATGTAACATCCTAGAACTTACCAAAATATTTCATCCATTTGTGGTGTAGCTTGGGTGAACTGCATAGCACATATACAAGGAGAACAGCATTAAACACGGAATGTGTCAGGAGGATTATAAAATAGGCCTTGTAAAGAAATGCCAAACAAAATTCTAATTAGAGTGAAGCAAGTAGTTGAGGCCCTCTGTGTTTCTATTTTTTATATAATATTAGTGTAAGAGCAGTCCCTTATTATGACTTCAGTTGAGTAAATGGAAAAAATAAAAACAATCTCACCCAGAGCACACCATTAGGATTAAATGTGATATATATCTATATCTATCTATATATGTATATGTATATATATATATATATATATATATATATATATATATATATATGTGTGTGTGTGTGTGTGTGTGTGTGTGTGTGTGTGTGTGTGTGTATAGAATATATTAGATTAGATATAGATTAGACATAGAGATAGATATATAGATATAGATATATAGATATAGATATATAGATATATGGACTGTTTAGGGTACCCAGCAAACCAACATGTTTTGGGATATGTTTGGAAAATAGAATGCCCATAGAAAACTTATACAGATACAAAGAGAATATGCAGACTCCATACTGACAGTGACTGGAGGTCAGGATTGAACCTTAGACCTTGAGCTGTGTGGCAGAGACCTTATTTTCTGAGCCATAATGCCACAGTTAACAATATATTCCTAGTATTTCAATATTAGACTTCTATTATGCTCATAGGCCTTGGCCTTAGCTCCTTCATCTAGAAACATATATTGCAAACTAGGGCCAGCTGAAGATGGCTGTAGGTCTATCTAGTCTGCCTGATTGATGCTACTGCATTCTGCAGCTGCCCCACCCACCACTATTATTCATTTCCTCTATCCATTCCCGGCTGATTTCAATGATCAGATTGTTTTGCTCAGTAACACCCATCTATCCATTACTACATCTGTAAAAAAATTGGTTTTGTTGATCCAGACTGAATCTTTTGAACTTTTGACCTCTCCTGCTCATTCCTCCCTTTCTCCTCAGTTCATTTCCTTTATTTCTTAATATAATTAGTTTGTGCATCCCTCAGTCATGTATCCCTCTTCCCATCATATTTGCATCTTTGCTACTTTAGTGATGCTTCTACCCCATTCAACCACAAACGTCTTCATTCTGAATACTTCTGACCTATTTCTCCTCCACTAATAATAAGATCCTGTAAGTGCTCAAACATTCCAGATAGATCAAGTGACCTAAACCTTTTCTGAAACATCAACAGAATGGTTTGGAAGGACAGGTACAGTATATCCTACAGAGGATACTGCTGCTGTGGAACAGACTTCCAGTCCACATAAAACAAAGCTCATCTCTGTCCATATTCAAGCGCAACTTGGATCTATGGATGGGAAACAGAATATGTACCCCAGGACTGCCCCCTGTACTATTAGTGGATGAAGGCAGCTCCTAAATGCTTTATTCCATGCAGGGGTTCCCTCAAATTATCTATGGTATGATCCCATTTATTCTCATTCTGAATAATACATAATTATTTACCATGGGATGTGTAAAGCCAGTCTCTAACTGAAAGGGATAAGTTAATTCAAGCACAAAAAAGGAAATTGGCTATGTTTAAAATGGCCCACAATGGCAGCTAGCCTAGAAGTTACCCATGAACCTATTCCTTATAGCAGACTCAGCTTTCATTAGCCCATTGCATAGCAGCTGACAATTTAGTTACGCCAACAACAAATGATATTTCATTTCACAATTGTCTCCCTAATTTGTAATACTGTAATCTGCTCAACACAATGCTGGTAGTATCTCCAGCTACTCTACCCAGCTTTGTAAAACATTTCCTCAAACATCTAACCACAGAACCTGATTACTCCCACACTCCCAAAGTTTATGAATTAAATCAGCTATCACCTCATCACATTTATTACAGGTCACATCCTACTTACAGCATGTAACGTCTAAAGAAGTGAAATGGAGTGATATATGCCCAGTAGATTGACTTAAATATTACCAATGTTAATTTGGAATAATATAAGTCAGCCACCAATGCTCATATATCACCTTCTCACCATTTCTGACCCTGGATCAGTAAGGCATCATCCTATTTAGTCTGCCTTCCCTCACATACTTTTTCCAACAATCTTCTGACCTCTTCATAGTGATTAAAGATAGGGTTGGGTTGGACTTTCAAGATGGCTGCATACTGAGTAACAGCTTAATTTCAGCTCTCCCAGTTTGAAAACAGAAACTCAGAAAAAGCGAGCCAGTGAATTTGTCTTTTTGTGTAAATTTCAGTTATTGCTAGAAAGTGCACTGCCTGGATGCCAGCAAAGAAGAAATTTAGAGCACCTGAAAGAAAATCAACCACAAGAGGTGAGAGAAAACACTGGCTGGGAAGAATCCTGCAGCTATTCAACAAAAAGCAGTTCAAGCTCCCGCTTTGGTACAAGACATGATTTTCAGTAATCCAGAGGAAAAAATAAGTTAAATATGGTCAGAGCTGATTAAAATAAACAAAACACTGTAGCATTATTTAAAGTCAAATAACAAAAGGATGGTAAAAATAGAAGAGGCTTTAAACAGATATTCAGATGATTGTAAACCAAAGACAGTTGCCATCCAAAGGACTCCACTTCGCAAACGAAAAAGAACGTATCCAAAAGAATCAAAAGGAATCCACCATGAAGATAAAAACGTCTTTTATTCAGCAAACAGGAACAAGCGCTTTCACATACGACCAAGTATGCTTCCTCAGGTTATACTATAGCTCTCAAAGTAGCAGGTTTTTATGCACAAATTTAAACTAATTAATTATTCAATAGACTAATTAAGTCTTTCAATTAAGTAGTTAAAGCAATACTACTAGAACTATCTTGCAGCACCATTTACTTGCATTTAATATTTACTGTGTTTCTCCATTAACATGGCAAAAAGCTTTCTATAATTAAATAATTGATTTCAAAATAATCCATATATGTATAAAACATATATAATACTTAACTTATAGTTATAGAAATTATGGAATTGAAATATAAACAAAACAGAACTGCAAAAGAGAGTATTTTTTATAGTCAAAGTGCTATTGCATGCTTTATATATATATATATATATATCAATTTAGCATGTGAAAGCACATATAAATCAATTCAACATATATACAATTTTCTAAAATATACAACGTCTCTAAGGACAAAGATATATTAGTAAACATTAACTTAATGTAATATTTAAAAACTACTATTTAAATATAGATATGGAAGGAATATTTATATTAGCAATAGCAAGATAATAAGTATATCTATAGATGTTAAAGTTCATATAGTAGAAATTCTTCTATATGTGATATAATATCTCATCTAAATTGCAACCTATAAAAACCATTTAATGGTTTAACTATTTGTATAACCCTAAATTTAAAGGAATGATCATGAAATGTATTAATATGTTTAGCTAGAGCATTTGTAAGATTCTCCTTCCTAATGTCATAAATATGATTATACATACGGTCTTTAAGCCTTCTTGTAGTAAGACCCACATAATATCCTTCACATTTAGTACATGTAGCCAAATATATTAAATTGGTGGTATTACAAGTGGCATATGTTGTGAATCTATATGTATGGTCTGAATCTGGTATTATAAACTGGCTCTCAGTTAAAATTGAACTACACATATTGCATTTTTTACATGGCCAGGTTCCTCGATATAGCTCTGTTCTATCATTATTTGAGGAATGTATAACTTTCTTATCTATGCATAGCCAGCGTTTTAAGTTCTTACTGTTTCTATATCTAAACTGTGGTTTCATTCCCACAATCTTTCTTAATTCAGAATCTGTTGACAGTATTTTCCAATTTCTCTTTATAATTCCCACTATATTATAGTTATCATTTGTATATCTAGTTGTAAAAGACAAAGAGTTTCTTTTGCTATCAGTGGATGTTGACTCGCCATCTTTCTTTTTCTTTGCTCCATGTCTGTTGTTAATAATTCTATAACTATAACTCATCACTGATCGAGTTTGATTTTTTCCAGTGGCAGAATCAATAACATCCAGTGGGTAACCTCTATCAAGAAACATCTTATTTAACTGTCTCAGTTGCTCATTTCTTTCTAAAGGAACTTCACATAGTTAAGAGACCCTATTCTGATTCCCAACTATATTAGAAAAGATATATCTCGGGTGCATACTATTATAATGTAGAATGGCATTTTTCCAGCACGATTTTCTAAATAGAGATGTAGTTAGAAGCCCTCCTTCATTTTTAGTTATAGAGATGTCTAAAAAATCTATTTTCTCCAATGAAGATTCTAATGTAAACTTTAAGAAATTTGTAGTAGACTCAAGATAAACAACTAAGTCCTTCAATTCTGTTAACTCACCCTTCCACAAAATTAGTATGTCATCAACGAATCTTCTATACAACAAGATATTATCCATATATTTACTCCCAAATAAATGCTTACATTCCCAAAAATACATCACGAGATTTGCGTAGGAGTTCACACAGGGGGTGCCCATGGCTACCCCCCATATTTGAATGTATACATCCTCTAAATATGAAAACACATTATTATTCAAAATCAAGTCTAATAGTGCACATATTAACAATTGTGTATCATTACTGAGAGTCTTATTTCCATGAAGCAACTCCCTGACTGCTTCCACCCCATAATCATTAGGTATAACGGTAAATAGATTCCTAACATCTAATGTTGCCAAAAGAAGGAGGGTTGCATACCTCCATCTCCATTCAGTTGTTTAATATCTTCTAAAAGGGAATAAGTATCCTTCAAAATTGAAGGTATCTGTCTAACAATAGGTCCCAATTTAGATTCCAGGAAACAAGATATTTTTTGAGTAGCCCATCCCTCCCCGGCTACTATCAGTCTTAATGGAGGGGGATGTACACCTTTATGCATCTTGGGGAGTCCTTTTATTGTGGGAATAGTAGGTTTCTGTACTAGTAAATAATCATAGAGCTGTTTCGTTAATAGTCTACACATTAACATATCATATAGGCTATCTTGAATCATATAAATAATTCTCTTTAGCCTATTTTCATCTATTTTCTCGTATTTATCAGAATCATCTAATATATTCTCCATTAACTCATTATAAAAAGAGGTATCTAATAAAGTAATGCCCCCTCCTTTATCATCCGGTCTGATAGTTAAAGATTGGTTCCTAGAGAAATCAATTAAAGCTTCATATTCATTGATGCTTAGATTATAAAAAGTTCTACCATTCTTTTTACCTTTCTCCAACTTAGTAAAGTAACTATAAAAGTCAGTTTCACACATTTGAATAAAGCAGCTTATATTAGGTGACATTTCTTGTGCAAAAACACTTTTGCTTTTAAAACATATATCACTATTAGCTTCCTTATTAACACTGTTGTCTTTAAACATCAGTTTTAATGTTGCTGCTCTAGCAAACATACGTAAATCTATCAAAATCTCTGCCAATTTACTACCTTGTGAAGGTATAAATGAGAGACCCTTATTCAAAAGGTTACTCTCATCTTCTGTAAGTAAATGGCTAGAGAGGTTAAACACTAGTTCATTATGTTGCGCTGTCTTCTTTTCCCTTCGATATTCTCTTCTGAAAACTTCCTCTTCCTTCTTTCTCTGCTGTGCGATCTGGTTCTGTTCTGGTTTCGATAACGTATCGGCAAAGGTAAAAAAGCTGTAGATGTCAGAGCCATGGTTCCTTTAGGTCTCATTCCATTCTCCACATCAGGATGTTTGAACCCTTCCTGGTTAGGTGGTGGGGTAAAAACGTTATCTATAGCTTCAGTTGAAACTTCACCATTCGTAGGTCTAAGTTCAGCCGAGGCTGGAATGGTAGAGTCTGAATCAATCAAATGAACTGAAGCAGAGACGTCAGTAGTATTGGCTGGAGAAATGTTATTAGCGTGCCCACTAAAAGACTGAGCCGCTTCAGCATACTGCGGGCGTTGTTCAGATGCAGGAGATGTATTTCTCGGCCAAACAAAGACCTGGCCAGAAACAAAATCATTAAAGTCTCGTGCCAGCTTTTTGTGCTTTATTTGTTGCAGTTTCTCGCCATGTGCAACTACTTGTAAATACATGGTGTCTAATTTCCTGTTATATATCTCCCCTTTAAAACGTTTTAACAGGTTCTGCTGCAATTTATCTACATTCGCTGTATTTGCAGCTTCAATTGGAGTAAAGTATTCTATCAGTTAATTAATATATTGTTTGCTAAACCCAGTATTCAGTTCTTGCCATTTCTGAAGTAGAATTGGATGTGTCTCTCCACAAGTGGGCATGCAAAGAATCCGCATACCCCTGGGAATGACATTAAAATGAAGGCAAGCTTCTAAATGCCTCCTTTGCCATATCAGTCTGTTTAACCTATAGAGCTCATTTTCTAGCTCTCTTAAATCACTAAAAAATTCCTTATACTCTGGTACAGTACCTGTGTCTCTTGTAGTTAGTGGTTGTAAATCGATATTCAGCAACAGATTTCCACGCTGAAAAAAAGCTTCCTTCCATCTGTTAGAAGCTTCTGCAGTTACGGGATTGTAGTCCAATTCTATAGGTGAATGCTCCATCGTGTGATAGGAACTTAATCCCAATAGAAAAACAATTGTAAAGCAAAGACAGTTACCATCCAAAGGACTCCACTTCGCAAACGAAAAAGAAAGTATCCAAAAGAATCAAAAGGAATCCACCACGAAGATAAAAACATCATTTATTCAGCAAACAGGAACAAGCGCTTTCACATACGACCAAGTATGCTTCCTCAGGTTATACTATAGCTCTCAAAGTAGCAGGTTTTTATACACAAATTTAAACTAATTAGTTATTCAATAGACTAATTAAGTCTTTCAATTAAGTAGTTAAAGCAATACTACTAGAACTATCTTGCAGCACCATTTACTTGCATTTAATATTTACTGTGTTTCTCCATTAACATGGCAAAAAGCCTTCTGTAATTAAATAAATGATTTCAAAATAATCCATATATGTATAAAACATATATAATACTTAACTTATAGTTATAGAAATTATGGAATTGAAATATAAACAAAACAGAACTGCAAAAGAGAGTATTTTTTATATAGTCAAAGCACTATTGCATGCTTTTTATATATATATATCAATTTAGCAAGTGAAAGCACATATAAATCAATTCAACATATATACAATTTTCTAAAATATGCAACGTCTCTAAGGACAAAGATATATTAGTAAACATTAACTTAATGTAATATTTAAAAACTACTATTTAAATATAGATATGGAAGGAATATATATATTAGCAATAACAAGATAAGTATATCTATAGATGTTAAAGTTCATATAGTAGAAATTCTTCTATATATGATATTATAATATCTCATCTAAATTGCAACCTATAAAAAACATCTATCTTGTTAAACTAATAATTTATATATTTCAAATAGAATAGCTTACTAAATACATATAAAAGGATAAATATAAAATCACATATAATAGAACTGATGTTAAAACTGATGTTAAAAATCTATAGCTAAATAATCACTTTAAGCAGCAAGAACAGCTACTAACATTTTGATCATATATCTACATAATTTAATGAAATTACTTATTACCAGAATATTTACCTACGCGCTGCCAAAACTGGTTTAATACTGATAGTACTGTTCAGACCTGGTGCTATATGTGCTTTAAGATTAAGAATCCAGTCAAGTTCTATCCTTTCTAGCAAATTCATATTATCACCACCTTTCTTTAATGGTTTAACTATTTGTATAACCCTAAATTTAAAGGAATGATCAATGCTTTATTCCATGCAGGGGTTCCCTCAAATTATCTATGGTATGATCCCATTTATTCTCATTCTGAATAATACATAATTATTTACCATGGGATGTGTAAAGCCAGTCTCTAACTGAAAGGGATAAGTTAATTCAAGCACAAAAAAGGAAATTGGCTATGTTTAAAATGGCCCACAATGGCAGCTAGCCTAGAAGTTACCCATGAACCTATTCCTTATAGCAGACTCAGCTTTCATTAGCCCATTGCATAGCAGCTGACAATTTAGTTACGCCAACAACAAATGATATTTCATTTCACAATTGTCTCCCTAATTTGTAATACTGTAATCTGCTCAACACAATGCTGGTAGTATCTCCAGCTACTCTACCCAGCTTTGTAAAACATTTCCTCAAACATCTAACCACAGAACCTGATTACTCCCACACTCCCAAAGTTTATGAATTAAATCAGCTATCACCTCATCACATTTATTACAGGTCACATCCTACTTACAGCATGTAACGTCTAAAGAAGTGAAATGGAGTGATATATGCCCAGTAGATTGACTTAAATATTACCAATGTTAATTTGGAACAATATAAGTCAGCCACCAACGCTCATATATCACCTGTTCACCTTTTCTGACCCTGGATCAGTAAGGCATCATCTTATTTAGTCTGCCTTCCCTCACATACTTTTTCCAACAATCTTCTGACCTCTTCATAGTGATTAAAGATAGGGTTGGGTTGGACTTTCAAGATGGCTGCATACTGAGTAACAGCTTAATTTCAGCTCTCCCAGTTTGAAAACAGAAACTCAGAAAAAGCGAGCCAGTGAATTTGTCTTTTTGTGTAAATTTCAGTTATTGCTAGAAAGTGCACTGCCTGGATGCCAGCAAAGAAGAAATTTAGAGCACCTGAAAGAAAATCAACCACAAGAGGTGAGAGAAAACACTGGCTGGGAAGAATCCTGCAGCTATTCAACAAAAAGCAGTTCAAGCTCCCGCTTTGGTACAAGACATGATTTTCAGTAATCCAGAGGAAAAAATAAGTTAAATATGGTCAGAGCTGATTAAAATAAACAAAACACTGTAGCATTATATAAAGTCAAATAACAAAAGGATGGAAAAAATAGAAGAGGCTTTAAACAGGTATTCAGATGATCTGATAAAACTGCAAAAATTAAAGAAAAGACTGGCTGAGTAAGAGACTGCTCAAGAACAGATGTATCAAAAATGGTAGAATTAAAGGACAGAGTATGGATGTGAAAACCTGAGATTTTCTGCTGTACCATAGCAACTGGAAGGAACAGACTATGGTAATTTTATGAAAGCAACTGGGCTAGTATTACAAGCAGGATATGTTAATTGAAAGGGCACATTGTGTATATGCTCCAAACCTGGCCACGAGAAAGCAGCTGAGACCTCTAACAGTAAAGATGCAATCCTACCATCAGAAAGAGCTGATTCTGACAAAACTGTGGCAGAAGGACAAAGTAATAAAAGTTAGAGACAGCAAAGTGTTCTTGGAAAATGATTACTCACTGTACACCAGGCACAAGAGGAGTAACTTTATTCCAGCAATCAGGGAATATTGAGAGGCAGGTGTGAGACTCAAGCTTCTGTATCCTACTAACTTCAGAATTTTTTTTTACTGGAGGGTCAAAGTCATTTTTTGATGCAGAACATGCTAAGGAGGAAATAGAAAAGTCTGTTGGACAAAACGTGACCTATCAAACAGAATGAAATTCTGTTTCCTTATACTTTTGATAATAAAGTTCATATAGAGACTATGCCAGTAAAACCTTTTCCAATGTTCCAATGGAAAATGCTTGAGAGACAGAAAAAAACAAAGGTGTTAACTAGAAGTATGTTGGAAATTAACCAGTGACTGGAGTTGGAACATGGAGCTCAACAAGAAGAAAACCAACAACTTGGAAATTAATGAATACATGTGGGATTACAGAGCATCAATCACATTTGGGAAATATAGCAGAACAAGAAAACCTGGAAATATTTACTTTTTTAGATTTTGTTAAGCTTGTAGGGACTTCAAAGCATATGCCTAACTTCATGTCTTATGTTTCTGGAAGAACATTAAGGAGAAAAAAGTAAACAGTTTCTGTTAAAAAAATTACATACACTGCATGTTATATAGTAAAGCTTTTTCAGTTATTTTTGTGTATAATATGGATGCTAAAGTAAACAGGTACCTTTTTTACTTCTAGTTCTTTCTTCTTGTTCAATTTTATGAACTGTAGGTACTGCAGTGTAAAAAGAGAAGAAAGCCTGGATAAAATAGCATGAAATAAGTAAACCTGGCATGCTTTTTTACTTTTGCATAGGGGAATGAGTGGATTAAGACCCTTGGCTTGATCTAACAACACATTTTAAGTGGAATAAAATAAATAAAAAAATAAATGTAATGAGCAGGTTTCCTTTAGCAAATAAATGTTCACAATGCAACATGAAAAGCTTGTTGCTGAAGGGATCTGTGTATCTGGTTCTCAGGTTTCTATGGAGACAAGCTGATAAAGGCTATAAAGACAGAATGCTTTTTTCTTTCAGTGGCTAAAAGATAATGTTTCCTGAAAGCATTCAGGTTGTTTTCTGCATCTGAGAGATGAGTAAAGATAAGACAAAAACAGACATTACTTAGTGTAAGTAGAAGCACAGGCTGTACAATGCATATCAGCATGGATAACCTTATAGGCATTAAAGGTCAAATCAAGCCTGTGAGTGTACCTGTCAGTCTGGGACAATTGTCCCTATTATAAGTTCATAGGTAGGTACTAGGCTATCGACCCAAGGGCCTATGTAAGCCTAGCCAACAAGGTTCCCTGGCTTATGCCACCCAAGAAAGTTATTTTCCTGTGCCACTGTTGAGCAGAGACACAGAAGTGATCCCCAGGGTGTATTTCCTATTTTCCATCCACTCATCAAGATTTTTCTTGAAGAGTGCTAATAAAGAACTTTGCTTGACATAGATGAGTAGCCTGTTCCAGAGTATGGGAAGTCTCTGGGACAGGAATCTATCCCTCCAGCATGTCCTGTTTATTGTGGTGACAAGGTTTAAGTCCCTAGAGCATGTAGCTCGGAGGGATTGGGATTTCTTTAGGTGTAGCATGTCCAACAGCTCTGGGCTTGACATAGCTTTATATGTTAGGCAGAGATCACCTCGGAGTAGGTGATATGCTACGGAGTAAAGCTGGAGTTGTTTGAGGCGGTCAGTGTAGGGCATTTGTTTGAAGCCAGTAATCCTCTTTGTGAGGTACTTCTGTGGCCTTTCCAGCTGCTGCAGATGTCTTGTGAGGTACATTCCAAAAGGGGCATTGTACTCTATAGTGGGTCTAATGAGTGTCAAGTAGAGGGGAACAATGACCTCTTTTTTCCTGGATGAAAACCCTTTTATGATGAGGTGTGCCATGTAGAAGGACTTCCTGACTACTGTGGCGATGTGACTATCAAAGGAGAGACTACTGTCCACCTGGGTCCCAAGGTCTCTTATCACACATTCAGTGTTAAGTAGATTGCTGCCTATGTGGTAGTTCATGGGTACAGGGTTTTTATCAAAGGGGATGACACTGCACTTTTTGGCATTGAGCTTGAGGCCATGGCTCTGACACCAGGCATCTGTCTCAGTGAGGCCCTTCTGTAGGATGTCCACATCATTTGGGGACTTGACTATGGCTCCTAGTTTGCAGTCATCTGCGAACTTCATTAGCCAGAGGCCTTCTGTGTTAGCCTGTACTTCAGAGAAGTAGATACCAAACAGGAGAGGTCCCAGGACAGAACCCTGTGGTACTCCACTTGTCATTGCTTTGAGGTCAGATTTGGAGTCTACAACTTTTACAGTGTGGGTTCTGTCAGTGAGCCAGTTGGGAACCCATCTTGTGACGTAGGGATTTATACCTAGTTTAGTGAGTTTAGCTATAATTCCAGAATGGGGGATGGTGTCGAAAGCCTTTGGAGGTCAAGATAAGCTGTGTGAACCACCTTACCCTCATCTACAGCTTTGTTGACTGCCTCAAAGAAGTCGATCAGGATCAGGAGGCATGATCTGCCTTTCACAAACCCAAACTGGGTGGGATCCAAAGTTTGGAGGTTACCAATGTCTTTGTTTATGAGTTCCATGATGATACGTTCCATGGCCTTGCAGACCAGGCTCGTCAGGCTAATAGGTTGATAGTTCCCGGGATTAGTGGTGGCTGCCCCTTTGTGGAATGGGATAACTGTTGCTGTGTGCCATTCAGTGGGCACAAAGCCAGATGTGAGGCTATTATTGAACATGGTGCTTAAGTGGGGAGCCAGTTCGTTCTGAAGTTCATGTAAAACGCAGCCTGGGATGTTGTCTGGTCCCATGGATGCTGTGTTTTTGGCTTTATAGAGTGCAGCTTTTACCTGCATAGTTGTGATTACAGGGACTCTGCATTCTTCCTGTATATATATGGACCCTTTAGGGAGTGAGGGGGGAGTAAAGTTAGCACTGAACCTACCCACCAGGATGTTGGCAATATCAGTTGGTTCTGAAATTTTCGTGCCGTTGTGCTGTAACTCAGAGCAGATCTGGGTGTTGCCATTGAGATTCTTGACATAGCTATAGAATGCTTTGTGGTTGTCCTTAGAATTAGTGGTGATTTTGTTTTTGTAGCTAGCTTTGGAGGATCTTATAAGGGATCTCAGCTTCTTACTGAGGCTGACCAGAGAGCTCCTCCACTCATGGGATTTTACTCTCTTTTGCAACAGTTTCTTCCTTCTGTTGTACAGTTTGTTTATGGCAGGGGACCACCAGATTGGCTTCCTTTTTTTGGAGGATAGCATCTTGGTTCTGTTTGGGATAGCACGATCCATGCACTCGTGTAAGTGCTTATAGAGTGCATTTGTGTAGGATTAAGCAGTTTTAACTGTATTGTCCATCTGCATGGGTGTCATGAAGTTCACCACTTCTGTCTTAAGAAGCATGAAGTTGGCTTTGGAGAAATGTTTTACCATGGTTTCCTTAATGGGGTTGGGGGCAGGATATGGATATCAAGGGTGATTAGGTTATGGTTGGATCAGACCAATGAGGAGTTGACTTCAGGTGTGGAACACTGGTCACTCATGTTGGTAATGACTAGGTCTAGGATATTGTTGCCCCTGGTGGGAGTGTGGATAAGTTGATCCAGGGCATTGGAGTTTATGAATTCCAGAAAGTGTTGAACTAAGGAGTTGGTAAATGAGTAGTTTTTCCAGTTAATGGTGGGGTAGTTGAAGTCGCCCATTATTAGGGTGTTTGGTTGAACCCTAATAGTTTCCAGTACATCAAGAAAAGAGGAGTGGGAATCCTGGGGCATGGTGGGGGGATCTGTAGCAAGCTACAATTTGGGTTGCAGTTTTGCCCAGAGTTAGTTGCACTTGGATAACCTCGGATGCATTATGCTGAGCAACTAGCCTGGAGGTGTGGATATCCTTAATCAATATGGACACACCTCCGCCTTTGGTGTTTTGGTCCAGGTTATATGACCAAAAAGTGTGGTATGAGTTATAGCCTGGTAGTGCAGTGGTGCTCTCTGGAGCCTTAAACCAAGTCTAAGTCACTGCACAGATATCAATGTTCTCCATTTTAAGGAGTGCCTAGAGTGAGTGCATTTTGAGATTTAGACTTCTAGCATTGAGTAGCATTACCCTCAGTTTTTGCTTGCCTGTTCCTGTTACAGTGGGGAATTAGTTATTTGAACCTTGCCTTGCACAATGGCTCAGGCAACAGAAAGTAGAAAGGGTTGTTGCGAAGCTTAGGGAGCCTATAACAGGGAAAATAACTGGACATCGTGTACAGGTATTAGAAATATTTCAGGAAATTTATGAAAATCAAATCAGTTTACAACAAAGAAGCATGGAAATCAAGAAAAAGTACAAATGGAAATGTTTATGGAAGAATTAAATATGCCAAGGTTAGAGGTAGATGAGGCTCAATTACTAACAGGATAGGAAGAGATGAGATAAAAATGATGATGTGTAACCAATTTACAGGAAATTCTCCAGTAATAGATAGCATTCCTGTGGAAGTTTGGAAGCTAGGAGGGTAGAAAGTGATAAAGATCTGGAAGGTTTAGTTTAACTGTATTTTAAAATGGGGGAAAGTATCAACATCCTGGAAGAAAGAGGTGATGGCTGCATTACCTAAAGATGGTAAAAACCCATAAGATCCAGCTCATATTTCAGTTCTAAACAATTATTATAAAGTGTATTTGTCTGTAATGGCTAAAATAGTGTCAAATGTGGTGCCAACATTGATATATATGGATTAGCGTGGTTTTGTGGAAGGGAAGCAAACATTTGAAAACATTAATAGAGTAATGATGGTTCAGAGGAAAGCAGAATGTAAGAAAATTCCACTGTTGTTGGGTTTTAATGCAGAGACATTGGACAAAGTAAGCTGTGATATTGTGAGTAGGGCACATGAAGCATTTGCATTCCCTGACAAAATAATAAGGTTAATTTGGAAGATATATGAGGGATTAGAGGCAAAAATTAAAGTGTGTGTATTGGGGGAGTTCTCTCTGATAAGTTCTGTTTGAATGGAGGAACTAGGCAGGAGTGTCTTCTTTCCCATTTGTTATTGGTGTAATATTTAGAATCACTGTCAAAGAAAAAAGGGACCCATAAATTCATGGATATAATTGATGTGGTAATCAAGAAAAGTTGGCTGTATTTGCAGATTATATTATTTTATACCTGATGAGAAGAAGGACATTTCAGTGTTGTGGAACAGTCTGAGACAGTTTCAAGTCTTTTAGGATACAAAATTAATGAAGATAAAACAAAGGCAATAGCTGTAAACTATGCACCCACACTTAAATTGGCTTAGCAATACCCATATTTATTTGGGCATCATAAAATTAAGTATTTAAGAGTATGGATTAAAAAGAATTATGTTATGGCAGCTAAGGATGTCCAGGAAGAGACTAAAAAAATCAAAAACTGAGAAATTGAAAGCTCCGTTTTATGGATATGGATAGCAAGACACAAGCAGTGAAAATATTTTTAGTCCCTTTAATTTTATACACAGGACAGGCATATTTTTATTAACCAGAGGAGAAGTTGTGGATATTAATTAATAAAGAGTTGATGGATTTTATGTGGGAGGAGAAGAGGGCAAGAGCTAACTGGGATAAATTGATCCTTCCAATAGAACAAAGTCATGTGGAATTACCTGATTGAATGGGGTATTTCAGAGCTATACAGCTGAGGGTCCTATACACAGCACAAGCAGAAAGCTATAATTCAAAGTGGAAAGGGATGATGAATTGGGGGAAACTCAAGAAATAAGGTGAGACTTGAATTTTGGATACAGATCCTTAAAGGAAATAGCAATAACCATTCAGGATATTATATTCATAGCATAGCAGAAAGTATTGTAAGAAGTAAGCCAACATGGGAATGCAGAAAGAAGAGTCTTCCAATAGGGGTGACTGTAATTAGAGGTACAGAGAATAAACAAGAGGGGACTAGAATTTACTAGAGAAAACTGGTAAAGGAACAAAAGTATTATGAACAAATAATTAAAAAGGGAAAAATAATAGAATGGGAAGAGGCCAAGAATTCATTTGGACCGCACTCTAGAGACTGCCTTCCCTATCAAGGATTGATATCAGAGTATGTGCAAAGAGAAAGAAATAGGAGGATCCTAAGTGAAAGACCAGCACTGGTAGAGTTTTTAGTAGAATGTACAACAGAAGCTGCTGTTAAAAAGGGATAATTAGCAGGGCATATAAATACTGCATGATAGCTATAGGACTCAATCAGAGGAGGTTAGAACAAATTGAAAAGAGAGACCAGATAAGCAATTCACAAAGAAACAATGGGAGGCTATATGCATAGCTCAAAATATGCAAGAAAGTCTAGACGATTTAGAATCATTGCTTGGAAGTGTTTGCATAGGTATCTTTATACCCCAAGCAGACTCCAAATAATTTTTCCTCAGGTAGATTGCAAATGATGGAGGTGTAATGGGGAAGAAAGAGGTAAATAGGAACATATTTTTTGGGAGTGTAGTGAGTTGGCAGGCTTTAAAAATTCCCTGCAGAGTGCAAAGTACTCTGCCAGAAATACTGGTTGAACAAATTGGTGTAACTAAGGAAATAATTTTTTTGAGTTGTGATACAGAGACGGAATTGCCTAGAAGTAGTAAGGCTGAGTTTAATTCTGGTGGTTGCCAAAAAAGCAGTTACTAGAAAATGAGAATCAAAGTCTAACCAACCATTGGAAGTGGGTCTTTAGAAAAGGGTAGGATCAAATTACATAAAGCATGGGAATTGTGGGAACAATACTTGCAGAGTAATATTTTGGAGGAGGACTGGGGTTTAAGGGAAGGCAGGATTTGAAAGAACTATATAATGTTTGACTGACAATGACTGTATAGAAGATTATAAGTGATATATAATGTTTACATCTGAAAATATGACAATATGGTTTATTTTCATTTATATAAATGTATGATTGCCTGTGTCATAAGTGATAATTCAATAAAGATGTTTCTTGTTTAAAAAAAAAGACACGGTGAGTCCTTTCCCATATGCTTCAGCTCCATTACTTTTACCTCTCACATGGATTGATTCTCATATATTTCTCTCCTTTACTCAGTACTAAGCCTGTGAATAATCTGAAATAATTTTTATCTTCCTAAGCTGGTGGTAGATGGATGCGAAAGATCCCATGGTATTTATTGAAAAGATTAGTGCTGGTTCCACAGTGTCCTAGCCAAATTTCTCCATTCAGTATGAATACTTCCTCGGGTCTTCCCTGAAAAGGGGCTGCTGGCTTAGTGGAATTAACCTGATCAACAAAGTACAAATAAAAAGAAAATAAAAAATGAAGGCTAAATTGCGAACTTCATACGTTTTTTTTTTTAATAAAAGCTGATCCACCTATTAGTAAACGAAAAACTCTGGAAAGTAATATCCTGTTCTTCCACAGACACTGTTCTGAAATAGTATATCTCCCTCCAACCCGACAACAACAATTTATGATTTCCCGGTCAACAAATGATAAATAAATAAAAAAATAAAAAATGATTTCTAACCACTTGTTGAAACTCGCAGTCCTTAATCCTAATTGTACCTTCCTTGTGATGTGTACAGCCAAAGGAGAGTTCTAAAGCTGTTTACGATGTACTGCATCACAGATCGGATTTAACTAGGGCAGAAGACAACATGCACCTGAAGAAACTATCAGCTTTTTTAATGAAATGTATGAAGAAAGAAGGAAATGAACATAAATTACCTATTCCCTGTTGCTTCTATCAATGACACAGTGAATTTCTCATCTGATGTTAAAAAGTTTTGATTTGAAAAAGTTATACCATCTGTAACTAATACTTATTTTAATGTAATAGCACTATTGAAATATATTATGTGTAGAGGTTTTTGGTTATTTATTTATTTATGTTTTTTACTGGGGTAGTGAACTTATATTGACCAGTTTCAGGCTCAGCCCAGGTGAAATACAAAACATTTCACTAACAAAATACAGAGATGTAAGCAATAACAAAGTAGTTTAGACTAATCACGCAGAAAAACTGTGTATATACATTTTAGTGAACAAGTACGATGCAATGTACAGTCAAGCAGAGTGTAATGTACAATATATACATTAGTTTCTAAAGTTGGAGAAACATGAGAGAGGAGAAGAGACTCAGAAAGGAGATAGGTTAAGGGATGTATACTGTGTTGAAGCTGGATCATTTGGCTTGTATGAAGAAATGCTTTTTGAGTTACATTCTGAAATTTGAATAAGAGTTAAATTCCATAATGTTGATGGGGAGAGTTTGCCAAACAGTAGATGCATGAGAGGTGAAGGCATGTGCAGTGCTGAAGTGTTTGCTTCTACAGATAATGAGAGTTGATGTGACTTGTGAGTAGTGTCTCAGGATGTATGAGAAGGTTTTTCATAAAGTCAAGGTTTAAGACCCAATAACCCCTTTTATTCCAGCAATGAAAATGAGAAGAGGTTAGCACACAGGTAGGTTGCAGCATCCCATTAGTGTATTGTTGAAATGTTCTAGATTCCCATGGAACACAATGTACATAAGCAGTGTGAACTGGAGTAAATCAAAACCATTCATAACTAAAAACAGAGAAAATTAAAATCCTAGGAGGTGAACTGTTGCAAAGATAAGAAACAAAACTACAGAAGGACATGGAGGACCATGGCATTGAAACTGCAGGTGAGAGGGATGGAGAGGACTATTCTTATCCACATCACTGCTGTGACGACTCCAAAGTAAGCAGATACAACACTGCTTCCAAGTGTATGCCTTCACACCCAGCTTTGGAGTGAGTTAACTAACATTTTGACAAGCATAAGCAGGAACCTCAGGTGTGGTTTGAAGATGGGATTCAGAGAAATAATGGACAAAACAACCTTTGTCCATATTGAGGATGTAAACAAAATGGAGACATGTAATTTGTTTAAAAACCTTTTCAGTGAGTGATAATGAATCAAATAAAAACTGTCAAAACAATGTTTACCTTTAGTGGACTTTTCTCTTTTCCTTACCATGTAACCTCGGAGTAAGTGTATATAAGGTTGTGGGGGATGCAGGGAAGATTGCTCCCCTACAAAAAACTTACCTTTGGGGTGTGGCAAAAGTTGTTTAAACAATGTTGTTGTTCTTGCAGCATTCACTATAATAGCTGTCGACAAATTGACATGATTCTAACAAAACTTCAACCACTCAGGCTATAGTGGTATATAGCCTACAACCAAACATAAATACTGTAAAAGAGTTACATTTTCAGAAACTTACAGATATTGATATTTATTTACATTCTAACTGTATGTCTGAATATTCTTCAGTATAAAAAAAACAATATTACTATTTATGGTTATGATTTATCTAAAACTGAATATGAAGTTCTGAAATTAGGTCACAAGTGTGGTCCTACTGTTGTACCACATTCACATTTATCCCATTATGATTGTTTTAAATTGTGAAGAAAGTTAAATTTTATTCATGATTATGTTTATATAAATGGTGAAATGTATTTTGTGATTATCGAATGCATTCTTCACCTAATACTGCACCTTCAGATTCATTAATTCATACACTCATAGTGTTTATAAATCAGAGTCAGTCCATAGACCATAATTACCTTGCCAATACTCACCTTCACATGGCACCTCTGGACTGTAGGAGGGCAAAACAAATCTAGCCTAGGACGAATTTATGTGCACCCATACAATTGTTATGATTTGCCTTAAAGTCAATGAGACCTTTACCCTGTTTTTATATGTAAAGGAAAATTATTTCAGAAATAGGAGAAGCAATAAATTTGGGCAATAAATTTGTCTCTCTGGTATGTCTTATTTATTTTTGAGTGTTTGTGAATATATTTGCTTTGTGGAAACATAATAGATCAAGGAAGGATTGGTCTTTAAGACTACAGTGCACTAAACATAAATCACCCTGCAAGACTCTATAAGAGATAGTGTATAGGGATAGAGCTACAAGCCTGTCTTGGAAAAATAGTATATTTGGTATGGTGATCTTTTAATTTGGGAACCTCTGGGTTCTTTCTGGCTGCATAGTGTGCTTAGATAGATAAATACTAAAATACGCATTATATTCTGTAATTGATCTGATCAAGGCAGAGTGTAAAGGAATGATAACTTCTTTTGACCTGGATGACTTACCTTTAATTATTAATTGGATTAAACAGAAGTATTTCCTGGTTACTGTTACTACATGGTGACCAAAGGATAAGGAGTTGTCCATGAAGGTACAAAGGTGCCTGATACCTGTATTAGTCTTGAAGGAGGTGCTGTCTATACTATAAGCTGCTTTTGAACTTTGTTTCTTCTTTGCATTTGATTTAAACCAATTTCTAATACATCACTAATTTATATTTTAACCCTTGCTGGGCAAATGCCAGCATCCAGCTTGCAGTCATTGACAAATGTAACTAGCTATATTGTGTGGGTTAGTTGTTAGGAGATTTAAGAAGTAGATAATAAACATAAAGTTTCCCAATACTGAGCCCTGAGGGTCCCCCCTAGTCATCTCTTTGCTTCCTGAGTTGTCATCTGCTAATTTAACTGTGTAGGCTCTATTTGTCAGCCAGTTTGCTGTTGATCTTACAGCAAAAATGTCTGCATTTAGGTCTTCAAACTTATTTGGAATTCTAGCAGAGGAAATTGTGACAGAGATCTTGGCCAGATCCACATACACTGCATGGCCATTGTCAATAGCTTTAGTGACCTTCTCATAGAAGTTTACTAAATTAAGTAGACATGATTGCTGTTTAACAAAACCATATTGCTGTAGGTCTAAAACAAAAATATTTTTTTTCATATCAGAGCTTAAGAAATCAGATATAACATGTTCTATGACTTTGCATTTTAGACCCCCTAATTCCTGTGATCTGAGGTGGGGCTCCCTTTATAGATTTGGAAAATGGCAGCCATTTTTCATACTTCAAGAACATACCCTGTGGCTATGTGAACAATATTAAAAGAGATTCAGATAGGGTTTCTCCAGTGCTCTTGATTAAGCAATCAGGTGTATTGTCATGCCCATAAAGGTTGTATTTTCACGGAATACAGCAAGGACATGTTCCACAGTAGTCTTGGGAGAAGGAAAGGACTTCAGAATTTGTGGAACTTAAATTAATGTTTCTGTTGTGAAGTTGACACCAAATTTATTTGTAAGCATATTAGCAACATCTTTATGGTTGGAGAGGATAATACCATTATAAATTTATTCAGATAATTGCTTTGTCTTATTTATTATTTGTCTGATGTAGTTAAAGAAAGGTTTATGGCTATCCTTGGCTACAGATGCCAATTTTAATTCATGACCTGCTTTGAATTTCCTTATGGTCGCTTTAAGATTTTTGCTGGTCTTTTTGATAGACATATATATATGCGTAGAGTTTCATTTTACATATACATTAATTAGTGTTTTCTATTATTATAGAGCTTCTTAATGTTGGCATTCTACAAATGTGGTTTATTTTTGTGTTTCCCAACACATTTGCTTCTATGTGGGACCACCAATTCATTGTCGTAAGTGAGAGCTGAGGCTAAATGGAGGTTCAAAACCTTGTAGTTGAGGCCTGATAGTTCATCTTTGTTTTAGTGGGCTTATATTTTTAAAGACTTTGATTTCAAATTTGTTTATTCTGGTGGGTTTAGATGCCCTAAAGGAGAACATTGCAAATGTGATATTGGATTTCATCAGAAATGGGGATACTGTAGGAGTACAGGTAGGTGCAATGATAGTGAGGATGAAGTCGAGAAGGTTTTGATCTGTAGTGTGTTGGTTAAGTATTTACACAAGTGATTTGGCATTTACTATGTCAAGGAATCTTTTGGCTTTCCCAGTCTTTGCGACATTGATGCTCCAGCTAATCAATGGATATTTGAGCTCATGCATCAAAAATGTCATTTTATTTCTGGGTAGTTCATAAAGTAAATTGAGTAATATTTTGGCTTTCTATTGTGTTACTTAGACTTATAAGTCCAAGCCCTGGAATTATGAAAAAAGACCAAAAATTCAGAAGGAAAGTGGATTTTGAATATTACTGTTCCTCATGAAGGTTGTTTTTACAGGGGAGCTTGCTTTCCTGCATTCCCAAAATTATACATACTGAATCCAAGGTCACTATACCTTGGAGAAAATTGAATATTCTGAGAAATGGTAATCTCTGGCTTAGTATATGTAATTCCACTTTTTCAGTCATGCAATCTAACTGTTCTTGTGCTAATTTTTTTATTGAAAACAGACAGTATTGTAGCCTGTAGCAATGTTATGCATTAATTCATTAGAGATGCAATTAACTCATTTTTAAACATGCTCAGATTTGAAATTAAACAATTGTTTCAGAATTTTAATAAAAACAACACAGAAAGAATTACAGTTTAAATAAAGAACAGTGTAAGGACTTTGAAGGGTCAATTGATAATATTAAATTGTTTTTCAAACAAGCACAGTTAAATATTTTGTTATTATGAACAATGACCAATATCTTATAATGTGTCCTGAGCACTTGCAGAAATCAAACATTTGCATATTGGTTGAAAAAATATGTTTATAACAATTTTGTTAAGGATTCCTGCGAGTTGATTGACAAATGTGCATATTTAAGCTACTTGTTGGAACAGAATTTTAATAAGAAAATCATGGTTGTCAATGCCAGATTATCAATTTTATTGCATAGCTAAATTAAAAAAATGTAAAAAACACCTAGTAGATCCATTGCCTCCAGCTGTAGAAATGTTCTTCAGAATGTGGGGTCCATTATTAATGACTGTTTAATTAAAACACATCTTTATTTTTCATCTAATGTAAAAGATTCTAACCACTTTTCACAAAAATGATTATATAATTTATTAAAATGACATGTTTTGGCTTGTACCGGCTGTTAATCATACATACATATCAAACATACAAATGGTATTGAAATTCTTGGATATTTTCCTTTAACTTAATGCATTACAGAGCTTGCAGCTTTGTGTGTTATGAAAAACTATTTTGTTTTTGATAACCAAATGTATTAGTAGCCTAAGGGTATGGCCATGGGTGAACCCTTTGCCCTGGGATATCTCAATTTAGTTTTGGCTCTTTTTGAAAGAGAGTATATCTACAATAGTTACTTTTTCACAACCATAATACCAACTAGTTCTGTTATAATACTGTTTTAGTTTTTTTTTGGTCTGCAAAGGGAATACCCATAAACTTTCAAATTTCTAACTTTCTAGTCTTCTAAGGTTGGTTTGACTTTATTCATTATATTGCACATAAAAAAATTAACTACTTGAATATTACTCTGCTGGCCAGAGGAAGAAGAAATCCAACTATTAGATTATACCAGAAACCAATGGCCATCATAGATTATCTCCATGGCAACAGTCCTCTTCCTGAGCACTTCCTCTACTATCCCCTGTCCCTTAAGGAGGGTTTTGAAGTACAAGATGTATATAAAGTGATAGAGATGACTTCCTTACAGATGAGAGTTTTTAATTTTTTTTTCATTTTATTGAATTTAATTAGACATATTAATATACATATAATGACTGTTTGCCACCCTTCCCTTTTCACCCTTGGTTTTTCAGCAAAAGAAAAGAAAAACAAAAAGTCTTTTTATTCATAAATATTTTCAAAATTATGAAAAAAGTAAAGGTTAGACACCATTCATAATGTGGAAACACACAAGCTTTATTTCATATTTGATTCCATACTGAAAGAATCAATTACTTTCAATTACTTAGTGACCAGACTTATCATAAATAATAACAATTAAATTCTTGGGTCTATATCAGATTATAGAAGTATTACTAGTTTAAATCACTAAACATCGAACCTTAGTGATCGAAGCAGTAAAACCTCAAAATCTGATAAAAACATTTTAAAAACAAAAACACAAAAAAAAAAACAAAAGGGTGTAAGCATGGGGGCCCCACACACCACCCTACTTAAATATACCAACTCCGAGATCGTGCTACAGTGTAGGAAATGGAAATCTTCCATTTCCGCACTGTATTGCACTGAAGTGCGATCTCGGAGTTGGTATATTTAAGTAGGGGTGGGGGGAGCTTTTTTTGTTTTTAAAATGTTTTTATCAGATTTCGAGGTTTTACTACTTCGATCACTGAGGTTCGATGTTTAGTGATTCGAAGTAATAAAACTTTGATAATCTGATATAGACCCAAATTCTTATATATTTTTAAAACAAAAAAAATCAAACTAAATATGTAAAATCCGCTTGAACATCAGTACTTTGAGTAAAATTTGATTTGTTTTATCCCATGGTTGAATCTTTGGACATGACCACCACATATGCATCAAAGTTCCTTTATTTCTACAACTATGCTTACAAAGTTTAGTTGGATTTGCCAAGTCTTGAAGGGGAAAGTCACTTTAATATTTTATACAACTTGATTTTTGAAGGGATAACAGTTTTTGTTGCAAAAAAGGCCAATGAGGACAGATCTTTAACTTAAATTGATTGTTCCAGCAAATGATGCCTTTATATTTTGCTATTTATTACTGGTCTCTTACACAGTATTAACAGCATGTTTTAATTGATATTCTGCAATATATTTAGCATCAGTATTGTAAATATATCCATAATAGTTCAATTTAATGACACATGGAATATGTCTTCTATATTACAGCCTTCCATTCTGGTGTTAATAATATTTTTTTAAAAATAAAAATTAAGTTTATATCCAGTAATCTCCTTAATGAAAGAAAAAATTTGAAAGCATCATAATGGAGGTGTCAGGGTTGGTGACAGTTAATAAAATATCATCAGCATAGGCAGTTACTTTAATATTAAACATATTTATTTATTTTCCAAAAAAAGACCAGCCATGGAAAACTGTTCTTAAAAAACTGCCATTCATCTATAAAGTCTGTAAACAAAATTGCTTTCCTTTATTCACCAAGAATAAAAGATTCTTAGAGTAAGCACTTTTGTCTTACAGAAACTTCATCAGACAGTTAACAAAATGACAATGTTATTTAAAACACAAGTAATGTGACCATCAACCAATTAATATGGTTTCATTCATTTAATAAACCACCACCTTATTTTTAAATAAATTTGAAAATTCTCCATCTCATTAAAACCTGGTGCAGTACAGGCATCCAATCTGACCTGGTACCAATATTCTCTCTTTATTCAAGTAATTTATCGACAGCATTCATGCCGTAAGAAATAATTTGTTCTGGAATAAAACAAACTTAAAATATGCATTCCTACGTTCAGTAATATGCTTAAATAAAGTATGTGTGGTGTCCATTGACCTAAAAGCATATAAATGCTCATACATGCATTTCGATAACTTCCTAGATGTATAACCAACGTGAAAAAATATCACATTTCATACAGACAGCATAAATCATATTTGTGGAGTTACAAGTAAAAATGTACAAAGAAATCACCCAACAGTACTTCAGTACAACATGCTAATACATAATTACAAGAACTGGAATTACCACGCTGTAACATTTTACCCCTGTGAGAGTCTGAAGTAACTCCCACTTTCGACAAATTCTTAATACTCCTTCCTTTCTTAAAAACAATTTCAGGCTTATTCCCCACTGCCTGTGCAGTTATAGGGAACCCTTTCAAGATGCAACAATTATTATATATATAAAATTTATTTTATGTTACAGACATCAAGAATTGACTAACTTTATGAAAAAAAGTATTATTTGTCCCAGACAGAACAGGGTTAGTATTTTATGTTGAATCTTGTTTTATCCCCATCTTATATTTATTGTCTCTACCACTTAAAACTGATATGAGCTCCCTCTAAATGTACACTGCTTTGGGTAGCCTCTTTGTAAAACAAGTTTAAAATATGTATTTCTTGTTTAAAAAACATAATTTTCTGTCTCCCTTCTTACCTTATCCTTTACCCCTTCACATTATTTTGTTTTATACTGGATGGATGCATGGTTGTGTGACATAAATATTACTAATACATTTCTATGAAATAGCTACACTCGGTCAACCTTCCAACTTAATTAAAAGAAAATCTAGGAAAGTTGTTTTACTTTTATGAACACTTTCATGTGAACTAGCTATATTCTTCCACTTGATTTAAATAGCTGAACAAAACTTTCACTCTGCCCATGGGTATATATTATCAATAAATACTCTGAAAAAAAAATAAGCTAGTCCTAAACTCAGTGGAAAAATATTTATTTTTCCCACACTGCCATAAAATGGGGTAGCATAACTGGAGGCCAGAGCTCATCCCATTGCTACACCTGTTTTTGTCTGTATATCTGACCATTAAAAGTTACAAACTTGTAGGAGAAAATTATATCTAGTATTTCCAAATAGTAACCTAATACTTTGCACTTGAATAGAAGAAGTCATATGTAAATAATGGCCCACCATTTCGAGTTGATATCCTCTATGTCTGCTTCTCAGGGGGTGATGATGGCTCTTCTCCTGAAAGTGAACTAGAGGATTCTCCAATGATCTTCCAGTGTCAGTTATAGAGACTGATGGCTGTTGGTCACTGAGGTGTGCCTATAAGTTGGTACCTGCATTGGCAACATGGAGGGCCTTCTGGAGTAAATGATAGAGACATGAGACTGGCAGACCCTGCTCATCAAGTTGCAAAGAAAGCAAATGCCATATAACATTGGCCATCCTGGTGAGTGATGCCATGATTTGTTGCTATTTGAACCTGTTTGCCATCCCACCATAACAAAATTCCTTTCTATCCCCATCTGGGTGTTTTCCCTGTAATACATGTCATTCTCCACTACTTGTTCATTGTTCAGCTCTCCCTATCACAATTTGTCCACCTTCTGTATATATGTGCCCATTCACTGTTATCCTCACTTTTTGTATACACACACATATATATATATATATATATATATATATATATATATATATATATATATATATATATATATATATATATATATATATATATATATATATATACACACACACACACACACACACACACACACACACACATATATATATATATATATATATATATATATATATATATATATATATATATATATATATATATATACCACCCCTAGCTGTCTGTGCTTGTCTGTCTTCCTGTGCTACCTGTTCTTGTCTCTCTAGCCCATCTAAATTTATCCCTCACTACCTACCCCATCTACTCTTATTTTATAACAGTTATAAAAGGGGCTCTTTCTGGAAAAAAATTACCCTCCCCCACACCTTTCATGCCTTATGGTTACCCTTCCTTGTTTTCCTGTTATTGTTTCCCATTTCCAGCTTTCCTATCTGTCCCATTTCCTACCCATTTATATGATGAACACTGTTGCCACTTTGCTAAATACTTCCAAACTGATGCATCTGTTGGTCACTATTCTGCCTTTCTTGTGCCAGATAGGTGCTACATGCAGTTATGCAATGATTCATTGTTTCTGAGGGTGCTCATTGGTTCATAGGTGATTACTAGGCTAATGATCCTAAAGGACCTTTTTTAGCCTAGCCATGCTTCTCAACTGTATTTGGCAGGTTATAATACCACACATTTGAAGGAGGTATAACTTGGGTATGAGTGGTTGATCATTTACAAACTTCCTGTTTCTAACAATGACATAGGTAGCTAACCAGGGGTAAATTTACGATTACCCATCCGCTGATCCAAGTTGCATTTGAATAAGTACAGGGAGGAGCTCTGCTCCACTTGGATGAGAAGCCTGATTCATAGAAGAGGTAATCTCTGAGACACATACCTGTCCTTCCAACATGTCTTATTTATTTTCCATCAAGGTTTAGGTCCCTAGATCAGGTGTTTTTGATGCCATTTGTTTTATGGATGTGCAACAGGTCTAAAAGGGCTGTATCAGAGGCTGCTTTGAAGGCTAGGCATAGAACACCCTTTAGTAGTCAGTAGGAGACAGGATAAGGCTTTGGAGGTGGTCCTAGTAAATTGCATATTTTATACTATGTATTATTTTTGTGGGGAATCTCTGAGGATGCTCCAATTGTTGCATATGCCTGGTCAGGCACATACCAAAGGGGGCATTGTACTCAATGTCTGGTCTGATGAGGGCTGAAACAATGGAACAATGACATCTTTGGACCTAGATGCCATACCCTTGCTTATAGGTTGCATAATGTAGAATGTTCCCTTACTACAGAAGACATACTATGGTCAAAGACCAAGTCACTGTCTGCATACATTCCCAAATCCCTGACCACAGGGTCATCTCTTAGGGATGCATTGTCAATGCAGTAATTTCCAGGGGCTATCACCTTTCTGAAATATACTATTATGCATTTTTGACATTGACATTTAGACAGTGATTCTAGCACCTATTTTCAGTCTGCTTCTTGGAGGAAGTTTATGTCTTTGGGGGATTCTATGACTATGCATAGTTTGCAATCATCTACAAATCTGATCAGCCAGAGGCCTTTGATGTTGGGTTTGACTTCAAAGAAATAGATGCCAAAAAGAAGCAACCTGAGAACTGATCCCTGGGGGACTCCATTAGTGACTGGCCTTTTTGCAGTAGTAGACTCACCTATCCTGACTTCATGTATCCTGTCTGTGTGCCAGCTAGCTATCCAGTGGATAATGTAGAGGGTTATACCTAGCTTATCTACAATGCCTGAGTGGGGTATTGTGTTGAATGCTTTGGCCAGGTTGAGGTAGGCAGTGTGCACCATTTTATTCTCATCCATTGCTTTTGTGATCTTCTTGAAGAAATCTCACCAGGATGAGTAAGAATGAGTTGCCCTTGATGAAACCAAACTGGGTTGGATCCAATGTCTGAAGGTTTTCTAAGTTGTTTATCATGTCCATTATTATTCTTTTGATTGCCAACACATCAGACTAGTTAGGCTCATGGGTCAGTAGTTTCCCTGGACCACAGATGGTCCTCCATTGTGCAGAAGGATAACAGTAGCAGTCTTCCATTCCCTGTGGAATGAAACCTGTTAGGAGGCTACAACTGAATACTACTTCTAGTAAGCACAATAGGTCATGTTTCATGCTACTTCGGAGGCATCCTGGGATGTTATCATGTCACACAGATGCAGTGTCTTTGGCTTCAGAGAATGCATTGAGGACCTGTTCCCTAGTGATAGTTGGGAGAATTATAGCTGAGAGCATTTTTTGAGAGATATCTGGGAGAAAAAGCGGGGTAAAATTTGAGCTAAATATTTCAGCCAGTAGATTCACTATATTGTATGGCTCAGTATAGGTGGTAGTTTGACACATAGCTGTGTATTTCCTTTAAGGTTTTGAACATAGCTAAAGAATCCCTTGTGGTTCTTCTTAGCCTGGGAGGCTACTTTTATCACAAAGTTGGCTTTGTTAGACCTAATTAGTCCCCTTAGTTATTTATTTATTTATTTTGATGAGGGCGCTCTTACCCCATTTTCACTTCCTAGTTTCTATTTTTGGATGTGATTTTCTTCCTTTTGTTATGCATCCTATTGATGCTGGAATTCCACTAGGGTAGCTTGTTTTAGCATTAGTCCTGTGCTTATTTTGGGTAGGTCTCACTGCCAATATGTGGCTATATACACGATCACACAGGGTTTTTGTTAAATATGACAGTTGTGTTCCATGGGTGTGGATGTGGGGGGCTTGAAATTTTGTCAGGGTGTCACATAAAAGTAGGAAGTTAGCCTTGAAATAATTCCTGAAAGTACCAGGGTCACCCAGTGTTCTAGGTTTTGTTATTATTTCAAAAAGGAGAGTTTTATGGTCCAAACCATCCAGCGAGTGTTACACTCAGGGAAGTGCAACATTCCCCTCAAGTTTATGTAGACTGCTTCAAGGAAGTTTGCACCACTAGTGGGCATATAGACTCAATGGCCAATGGCATTTCTGTTGACAAAGTCCAGGAATCTTTACTTTGTCTTCCTTCCATGTCATGCCTGTGACATCCATCATATCAATCATGTTTCTGCATACCTGCTCCTGTCTTTGAGCAGCTTTATACTTTCTATCAATTTATTTATCCTTTATAGATGGAATTGGTCCCACTAGGCTAGTAGCCTCTTTTCAGGGGAGACCTGAGGTGGTATTTATAGTTCAAGAGGCAATTTGGCCAGGGCATCTGTTAACTTCACCTATTCTTTTCAATAGATGTTGTAGGATCTTTAGCATCCTCCTAAACTACTGCCAGTTCAAGCAGATGAGGCCTCATTGTAATGTCTCATCTGAAGGACAACACACTTAGTAGTGCAGAATCCCCTTTATGCAGCATTGCAGTGTCAACAATTAATCTACCTGGTGTGGGAACAGAACCCTCAGCCTTATACACAAAAGGCAAGAATGCTACCTCTTGCTTAACTGACACTGACTATTACTGCTGCACCTTTTCCTTTGCAGTCCTTTGCTCTGTATGTCAGCAGTATTCAAAGTCTCAATAGCAATACAATTCTTTGTGTAGTGGTATCCTTGAAAATGATTGCTGTGTAGTACATGCCTGTGAATCACAGCAATAATCGGTATGAAAACTATACTAAACAAAAATGAATCTGAAATGGCACCCACATAATCGAAAAAAAAACAGTTACTCCCTGAGAGTGGGTAAACACGGTCCCTCTCATACTCCCCACCCCCCTACAGAAATAGCTTTTTATTGATATAATTTATTATATTTATGCAGTTTGTGTGCATCTAAACATTTTCTATAAAAAGTTATGCCATATAAAAATCATAAAAATTTAATAATAAAAATAAATGATATTTGGAAATAAATGTTTCTTTCTTTTCTCATACTTAAAAAAACAATATTTACAAACAATCCCAGTAATAAAGAATAGTATAAGATTTCATCATAAATATTTAGTGGAAAAAATGTCTCAGTGTATGTGCCTCCACATAAAAGTTTTGGCCACATTGCTTCTGCATTTTTTGGTGGGCCTATGTGCTAACCTATTGGCCAATCCCAGCAGCAGCAGCTACCACCCGTCTTCTGCCAGATGTTACTCAAGCAGTAAGCCTAGCACTTCCCTTCTCTCAGGGTGGGTGTTGGATACTCATTGCACTCTCTTCCACAGTTGGCTGGCTTCGCTTCTGGCCAGGCTTGCTAGACAAACCGAGACCACTAGGGCTGTAGTCAGAGTTCCATCCATTTTTTTTTTGGAAGTAGTTTGTTTCTGTGAGAATTATCTGAATCTCTCTGTGCTTAACATAAGTCTATATCTGAATTCCTGCAATATGAAATGACTTCCTGCTGTGATTAAAGTGTAGTAATACATAGTTCTGCAATTCAAAATGTTGGAGGAGGGGGATATAGAGTCACATGGATCATTCATCACAGAAAAATGGCTGCATATTATTGGCCGCTAAACTTGGGTAGTATTTACATCACCTACAAAACTCCCTCTGGGATACCATCCTGCACTTGTGCAGGAAGCAGCTTGTGGGCCTTAGTGAGCTTCCCTTGCTGAAAAGCTCTGGGATGGGAGACAGACAGCACTTCTTTGGAGACACCCATATGATGACCCAAAGTAAAAGTAAAAGTAAGATTACCTTGTGTAGATCAAAGCATGTGTATGTACATTTAAGAAGCATTTCCAGTTGTAGCACGTGCATATAAATACAGAGCATGTGCAGGCAGCAGTGCTATTCTGAGAGAACAGCCAGAGTAGGGTTGCCACCTTTTCAGATCCCCAAAGTTGGACATTTTTTTGTAGAAATGTGAGATTTTGCAGGGCAAAACATACTCACAACCAGTGCAAAGGACAGAGCTTTACCTTTTTGCCAAAAGAAAAGCTTATTCTTGTAGCATTTGAGTTGCTTATGCTATTTCATATAACATTTAGGTGTTTCAGATATAAAATATCAATTTTACGCAATTATTAAAGAAAACTTTGGAAATATTCTTTAGCAAATTTTCAGTTTTTTTCTCACAGGACACAACTGCCCAAAGAGGGACCGTCCCTCGCAAAGAGGGACCATCCCTCGCAAAGAGGGACGGGTGGTAACCCTAAGTCAAAGTGTTAACATGTATGAGTGTGGTAGTCAGTTTGTTTATAAGTTTATTTAAGTTTAAGTTACAAGGCCTCCTTTCTGATTTAGTTGTGCATAATAAAGCTGCTTTAACAGAACCCACAAATGTTTGTCTGTTTTATCCTGAACAGACAAGCGACACTTGCCATGAATATGGCTACTGGGACCCATACCTAATATCAGGCCTAGAGTTCTGCCCACTATGCACCGCTGAGTGACTCGTCTAGCTACCCACATTACCTGGCTGGTTTCTGCCTGTACTGGCAACACTGAGCCATCTTGCAAACTCATCAACTGTAAGGTGAAGTGTAAGATGGGTACAATGACAGTTAGGTGGCAGCGATGAGCAAAGGATAATCAGGCAACAGAGATCTTGCAAAGTTACTGGCTTTAGGGATGTGGAATTTCATCTCAGTGGTCTAGAAAAGTAGTAGCTAGACACAACTGAACTTACATTTGAAGAATGCATGGTTTCTAGAAAGTGATTTCTCATTTAGGGTTGGTTTTACACACACACACACACACACACGCACACACACACACACACACACACACACACACACACACACACACACACACACACACACACACACACTCACACACACACACACACACACACACACACACACACACACACACACACACACACACACACACACACACACACACACACACACACACACACACACACACACACACACACACACACTTTTTTATTATTGAACTTTTTCTTATGAGAGACACACAGCAGGCATGGAAATCATTACAAGTCCTCAGTCACTAGCTGTGCAGCTGAATTTGTTTGTGAAGCATGAGTGGATTGCCTAAATATAGCTGCAAGCTGCAACATGGAAAAGTCTTATAGTTGTTTTTACACTTCAAACAGCTGCACAAAGTGTTCAGCCTTCTTGGAGAATGTGGGTGAATTGCTGGAGAGATAGTAACGTTACATTATCAACTCTGTAGTTCTGCTAGAAGACTTCAAGGCTCATGTGGGGTATGGTGCTTGAGTAGAGGAAAGCCAGACTAGAAAAAAATATTTAAAATGTGATGTATTTTTCTCTGTCTTATTGTAGACTGTTGGCATCATTGTAAACTATATTTGACGTTTATTTTAATCTGCAAAGTCTATTTTCAGTAGCCTGGGAATGTGTGACCTTTTCTCTTTCAAATAAAAAAGCACATGAAAAAACTATAGATATGTTTGAAATGTAAACTGTAACTTTCTCTACATTCTCAAGAATGAAGCAATTGTTTGCCTGTACTTAAGCCACACAGGGATTTGGAGACAGGAAAACCAAGGGTCATAAAATTCAATTACAGTGTACCTCAAATATGCATTTGGCCAGAAGTGAAAAGGGAAGCAATCATTAATATGCAAACAGTTAATAGATGTTTACTCTTAGTCCATTGTTAATCTATGGAAAAAAAAGTTTATGTAATCTGTTACCTTTGAGTTCTGCGGAAAAGAAGGGATGAGCAAAAATGCAACTATATTCAGAAATGAAAACAGGGGGTCAGTCTTTTTTAAACAAGAAAGATCTTTATTAAATTATCTTTTATGACATAGGCAATCATATTTATATAAATGGAAACAAACCATATTGACTTATTTTCAGTTGCAAACATTATACATCACTTATAATCTATCCAGTCATTGTCAAATGTTACAAAGCTCATTCAGTTCCTGCTTTCCCTTAAATCTCATTCCTCCTCTAAAACATTATTTTGCATGTATTGTTCTCAAAATTCCCAAAACATTCTTCTGCATGTATTCTTCCCACAATTCCCATTTTTCCTATGTAATTTGCTCCTAGCCATTTTTAAAGATCCCAGTTCCAGTTGTTTTATCTCTTGTTACTATATTCAGTACTTCTAGTGCAGTTGGTTTAGACTTTAATTTCCATTTTCTAGTAATTGCTTTATTTGGTAGCCACCAGAATTAAACTCAGCAAGGCCTTACTAAGTCAGACAATTTCGATTCTGTATCATAGCTCAAGAAAATAATTTCCTTAAACACAACAATTTGCTCACCCGGTGTTTCTGATGGAGTAGTATGCAGGGATTTTTTATAGCCTACAAACTCATTACGCTGCCAAAAAAATATGTTCCCAATTACCTCTTTCTTCCCCATCACACCTCCATTTGCAGTCTACCTGAGAAAAAAAATCTTTGGAGTCTGCTAGAGTAAAAAAATACATATGCAAACCAAGGGAGCCCGCAGGATTTTTTGCAGGGGGGTGCAAACCCAGAGCCCCACCCACATAGCTCACCCCGCCCCCTGCCAACACAGCCCCGCCCAAGTCCACCCACCCCAAGCCCCGCCCACACAGCCATTTTAGTGTCCCATTACTTGGCTATTGCTCCCCATTTACTGTAGACACTGTTCAAATCTGTGTGCATACTGTTTTATGCTTTAGTTCTACAATGATTACAGGCAGTTGGATTTAATTTACAACTTTTATTTCAAACATTATAGCCCAAACACTGAGACATTTACTAAACCTAAACAAAGCAATAGTCTTACAATGAAAACAGACTTGGCATTAAAGCTTCTCTACTTTTGAAACTCACATTCAATGAAACAGCATTGAAACCCACATTCAAAGAAAATGCATCTGGCCAGTGGCAGGTTATTTACCTTTGAACTGTTTTCAAGCAATAGGCTCCTTGCACAACCGTTAGGGGCATGCAAAAGTTATTTGATTTACCTGATTGTATTAATTATAATATAGAATTGAATTATATCCCTTGTATTATACAGCAGCACTTGTTTGAGTGTCTCTGCTGAAGTAAAAGTAATCTGAATAATTCCACATTAAAGATATCTGAAACTAATGAAGATGTTGTTGCTAGAAAACAAGTGTATATTTCAGTGTTTCATCTACAAATTCAGTGCCTGCTGTCAAAGAATAAATTGCCTATGTTAAATTAAAAAAATGGTAAGCTGGTATATTGCAATAGAAAATGGATGACAAGCTGAAAAACAGGTTCATAGTTATTAGGCATCTCATCCAAAGGAGGACATCCTGAGGACTGCAGCATACAAATGTATATGCTGTAGGAATAGAACCTCAAGCCTTTACATTAAGATGCAAGTATTCTACTTGTGGTGCTACTAACATAGCTTTAAAACTTTATACCACAACAGAGATACCATTTGCTAAACAAAACAGTTGCACATTGTAAATAGGCTTGGCATGAGCAGCAGTGAACTTAGCTTCCTTAACTCACATTTCCTTGAAAATGCACTTGAAAATTCCACCTGTTAACTCTAACTTGGGCATTTCACTTTCTCTCTCACAAACATACCACACCCCTCAAGGCCTCAACCTTAGTGCAAGAAATCTGGACAAAGCCTAAAATAAATAGGGATAGATTATATATATGGCTCTCAGAAACTTAGAAAATTGCAAGAGTAACAGGATTTGTGTTAGTATGCATTTTTCTAAATGGCATGACATCTAAAACTCAAATGTCTCATTTAGCAACTTCAATCCTTTTAGGAGGAATATGGGGCAAAAATCTGGGCAGCTGAGGGGTATGCTACCTCCCTCTTATACACACACCAAATAATTCTGGTCAGACTTGAATTAGTTCTGGGAAGGTTGCACTGAACGGCACAGTGCTTGAGCTGAAGTGGGTGAAATCCTGGTAGCCAGTGATAACTGATCTGCAGCTCAGCAATGTGAAGCATTAAAGCATTTTTAGCAGAGCATTGTTTCATCACTACCTATTGTGTTTGAACATAAGCTGTAGTTATTTTAAACATTTGCCTTTTTTGATACAGAGTACATTTACCCACCAGAGCTATTGTGTTTTGACTTCAGTGTGGAGCTAGTTGTTGCAGGGCTTGGCTATTAAGTAAGGTAGCAATGCTTATTTACCATATACCATTAAGGCCACCCAACTACAAGTGTACTAACACACAGACACTGCTATAAGACACTGGTCTGCAATAAAATGTAATGAGCTTCTGAAAATACTGTAATCCTGCCCTTTTATTACAATGAATATAAAATACTTGAAATAAGGTAAAAAGCTCATAATCTTGACAAAACTACTTTTCCACACTTCAAAACAATAATAAAATCAAACCCTCAGAAATTTTGGAAAGGTATCTCTACTCTACTTAATCCCAGCAAACCAGATACCCCTACCCCAGACCCAAACGCTCCTGACCAAGACTTGGCTACCCAATTTAACTCTTCATTGAATCCATTTCCAAATTAACGTCATCTTTCTCTAACACCACTACATTCTCCAAAACTCCCTTACCATCCCCAACCATCTCTCTACCCTACTCTGCTACTACTTCCTCATTCCCATCTACTAACTCCCATCCCTCCACTACTCCTACTACTTCATCAGCTTCATCTGCCCCTAATTCTCCCTCTTCACACTCCTTTTTTCTCATTTAAACCTATACCCACTTCTACTATAAAGAAACTCCTTATGAAACTGAAGCCATGCACCAATGCTCCTGATAACATCCCTTCTTACTTTCTTAGCAAAGCTGCTGAAGCAATCGCTACCCTATTAGCATTTTAATCAACCGCTCTATCCAAGAATGTATAGTACCCCAAGTCTGGAAAAGGGCCTTTATCATACCTCTACATAAAGGTGGCAACAACAATGTTACTAATTTCATCGCTATTCTGTCCCCATCTCTAAACTCCTAGAAAAGTGTATCCAACTACAACTCCTTCCACATCTCTTAGATAATCACCTACTAACTCCCACACATGGATTCAGACCACATCATAGCACTATGACCGCCCTCCTCTCCTTCCTTGAAACTGTAAATAAAGCCCACTCTGGCCAAATTGTTTCTACCCTACTACTCGACCTCTCTAAGGCCTTTGACACACTCTCACAGCCTGCTACTAACTAAACTTTCTAAACTTAACCTATCTCCCTCCTCCTTGAACTGGTTCTCCAGCTACTTATCTAACAGATCTCAAGCAGTCAAATGGAAAAGGCCACCTCCTCATTTCTAAATACTCCTACTGGGGTACCCCAGGGCTCTATACCGAGTCCCCTTCTCTTCAATATATTTATAAATGATTTAACTCTATCCCATTCTCAGACATCATCCACTGTTCAAATCTCTGTGTGCATACTGTTTTATGCTTTACTTCTACAATGATTACAGATATTTGGATTTCATTTACAACTTTTATTTCAAATTTTATAGCACAAACACTGATAGACATTTACTAAACCTAAACAAAGCAATAGTTTTACAATGAAAACTGACTTGGCATTAAAACTTCTCTACCTTTGAAACCCACATTCACTGAAACAGCATTGAAAGCCACATTCAAAGAAAATTCATCTGGCCAGTGGCATGGTAAGTTTACCTTTGGGCTGTTTTCAAATCATAAGGTCCTTGCACACATTTTTAGACCCATGCAAAAGTTCTTTGATTCACCTTCCTGACTATTAATTATACTATATAATAATTGAATTATATCCCTTGTATAATACAGCACCACTTGTTAGAGTGTGTTTTAAATTTATAGTTCTGAACATTTTCCTTTAAGCAATGAAACAAATCATATGAACTAATAATGACAACCTGCCCAATTCAGAACATTTCAACCATAAAGGGCCACTCAAACTTGTCATACAATCCACCAATATCAATCAAGCTGGAGAATCTCTGCAGAAGTAAAAGTAATCTGAATAATTCCACATTAAAGAGATCTGAAACCAATGAAGATGCTGTTGCTAGAAAACAACTTTATATTTCAGTGTTTCATTTACAAAATCAGTGCCTGTTACCCTTGAAGAATAAATTGCCTGTGCTACATTAAAATAAATGGTAAGCAGGTAAATTGCAATAGGGAATGCGTGGCAAGATGAAAAACAGGTTCATAGTTATTAGGTGTCTCATCCAAAGGAGAACATACTAAGGACTGCACTTGTTAGAGTGTGTTTTAAAATTTATATTTTGAACATTTTTCTAGTAAGCAGTGAAACAAAACATATGAACCAGTAATGACAAACTGCCCGGTTCAGAACATCTCAACCATAAAGGCCGCTCAAACGTCTGTCATTACAATCCACCAATATTGGTCAATATGCACAATCTCTGCAGAAGTAAGTCATCTAAATAATTCAACATTAAAAATATCTCAAACTAATGAAGAGACTGTTGCTATAAAACAACTTCTATTTCAGTATTTCATCTACAAATTCAGTGTCTGTTACCCTTGAAGAATAAATTGCCTATGTTACATTAAAAGAAATGGTAACCTGGTGTATTACAATAGGGAATGGGTGACACGCTAAAAAAAGAGGTTTAAAGTTACTAGGCATCTCATCCAAAGGAGGGCATACTAAGGATTGCAGTACCTAACTCCACCCCTTAAAATACAAATTTACATGCTGTGGGAGTTGAAGCTACAGCCCTCTGTATCAAGACGCAAGTATGCAACCTGCTGTGCTACTAATACTGCTTTAAAATTTTGTACCACAATAATGATACCATTTGCTAAACAAAACAGTTGCACATTTTAAGTAGACTTAGCATGAGCAGTTGTAAACTTTTCTTCTCTTGAAGCTCACATTTCCTTGAAAATGCACTTGAAAATAAATAAATAAATTCCACCTACAGCTTCTAATTGTGCAGTTGGTGTTAATGCTGATGTACACTGTGTATATTTTCACTTTTTAGAAATCTTTCTCATGGAGCATTTCTACTAAAACTGGTCCCTTTCTTAAGGCATTTGCCTGTGATTTGAAAATGTATTATTCTTGTTTCTATATCCATAATTACAGGTGGTTTGCACCCTTAAAAAAAAGAAACCATGTCTCAGTGGGCATGAGCATTTGCTGAATCAATAAAACAAAAATTTTAATTATGGCACAGTCAGACATTTATAAACCAAGCCCCAATGTACTAGTGTCTTGTGACTCAAATAGACATTGTAGTAAGTGGAGTGTGGTGTTTTTGGTTGTAACAGCCTCCACAAATCCATGCATACCATTGAGAGGACTTCTCTTAAGAAAGATTCTGGGCAGTGACCTTAACTATTTCACACAAAAAAAGTGAAGGCATTCTCTTAAGTGTCCATCCATATCTGAGAAAGTATTATTTTGCACAAGTAAAGTTTTTAAAGGATGTGAGCCAAACAGTCTTTCTGCAACTTAAATTTATAACAGGAAAATGTAGCAGAAAATATTTGTTCCAAGTGCCATAGCATCCAGAACTGTTTCATTTTAATGAAAGCAATAAGTAAAAGCAAGTCGAACTAAAGTGAGAAAAATGTATATTTTTTACTTGTGCAGCAGCAATATACATAGCTTGTATCAATTTTAAAAGCTGACCACTCACTCCTTTTAATCGGCCATAATCTAAAGAATGTGCTTCACTATAAATGCCACAAAATATATTTATGCGACTGGTCTGTAGTTATTGGCAGGGCTGAATCTATAAAGGAGGTACAAAGTAATTGTCACAACCTACCATTTCACCTTGAATAAACATCATTCTACACATGGGAGGGACACCTGTTTCATCAAAATTAATCAAGCCAACACATCGAAGAAAATGCAAACACAAAACCACAGAGCACCCAGCAAAAACCCACGTGGACATTAGTGTCGCCAACCAAAATGGAACACATACCTTTTTCGACTATCCCTGATTTCGGCTTTTTTTTTTTTCTTTCTTTAAGAAAATGAGGCATTGCACTGATTACTTAAAATATACTGAGGAAAAGTTAAAGAGGGAAAACATTTAATTATCTCAAATGCCACTTTAACTTTTTGCCAAGCTTGAAGCTTAGCTGACATAACTGACATCGATTCTTTGTATATAAAAAAAAATATCAGGAGGAACTTCTTTCTTGTGACAGTACTTACCTTAAGTGCTGCACACATACCAAATCGATTCCGATAATCTTTCTGAGGCAAAAGCTCTTTCTGGTCATAAAACACACAACTCTCACTCTGCCACTGGGAATCTGGATAACTATTGGCTACGCAACTGTCAATGGTCAGAGAGGCGGAGATGCAGTTTGAGGAGGAATCGAGGCTTGCTTGTCATATGCATCATATGACTGCATCCCGCAATAGCATATCAGCATCTCCTCCGAATGAGGCAGGTTTAGCAAGGAAAAAAAAGTAAGTTGAAATAGAAAAATGTGTGGTTTTGCCAGTACATTTTTCGATTTCAACACACATCATCAGATAAATTAAGAAAATCCAGGGGGGTGCAAGTGCACCCTTGATGCAAACACATCCAGGCAAAGATCATAAATCTTCTAGATGTTGTTACATATATAGGAGCCATACATATGTCCCCCATTGTTTCTTTGTGAATTGCTTATCCAGTCTCTCTTCCCAATCCATTCTAACTTCCTCTGATTGATTCTTATAATTACCATGCAATATTTCACATACCTTACTAATTATCCCCTTTTTAACAGCAGTTTCTGTTTTAGATTCTACTAAAAAAGCTATCAGTGCTGGTCTTTTGCTTAGGATTCCCCTATTTCTTTCTCTGTGTCTATACTCTGATATCAGTCCTTAATGGGGAGGGCAATCTCTAGCCTGCAGTTCAAATTAATTCTTGGCCTCTTCCCACTCTGCATCTTTTTTCTCTCTAATCATTTGTTCCCACTTCCCTGGTTCCTTTGCCAGTTTTCTCCAGTAAATTCCAGTCCCCCCTTGCCATTTCTATGTACCCCTAATAACAGTCATCCCTATCGGCAGAATCTGCTTTCTCCTTCCCCATGTTGGCTTATTTCTTAGAATGCCTTCTGCTACTTTTTGAATATAATATTCTGTATGGTTATTGTTATTCTACTTAAGGATCTGCATCAAAAATCCCAGTCTCTCCTTGGCTTAGTTCTTAGAATGCCTTCTGCTACTTTTTGAATATAATATTCTGTATGGTTATTGTTATTCTACTTAAGGATCTGCATCAAAAATCCAGGTCTCTCCTTGTTTCTTGAGCTTCCTCTCTGTTTTATCCTCATCCCTTTCCACTTTGATTTATAGCTTTCTGCTTTTGCTACATATAAGAGCCTTAACTGTGTAGCTCTGAAATATTTATTTTATTTATTTTATTTTACATTTTTTAACCGGGAAATTCCGACTGGACCAGGTCCATTTTCAGCAGAGACCCGGGGAGAAAAGCTCCAACATCAAGTTATACAAATACATTACATCCAGCATAATACACAAAACAGGTTACATCATGTATGCTGAGCATAGTAATATAACAAGAATTAATAAAAACACTCCAGGTAAAAGAAGATATAGAACATGGGTAAAAAGACAATGTCAGTCATACATTGGTAAGAAAAGAAAATATATCAAGTAAGATTCTACTAAAAGTACCCTTTCAGATGACCAAGCCTACAGGGGATCAGAGCTCCAGCATGTGATCAGAGATGAATTTGGGGAGTTACTATTAGTATGGGTAGGGTTATGTGATACAAGGGCCTAACCAGGTACTAAGAAGGTGTGATTTGAGGGAGTGTTTGAATATGGATGTGGAGGGGGCAGTGGACACGGATAGGGGAAGAGAGTTCCAATTTCTGGCAACGGTGTGGGAGTAGAGTGCTTTCCCTGCATTATTGTTAGCCTTGGTGATGGAGAGGAGAGATTTTTCACTGGATCTTAGGTACTGGTTTGCAGTATAGATAGTAAGTAGGTTGGATAATGAGGGTTTTTTTCAGGATATTTGAGAATATTGTAGGCTGTGCCCAGCTGGTGATAGTTAAGTAGCTGTGGTAGCTCAAGCCATTTTAGTTCTTTTAGTGCAGCACAGTGATGGGTTCTTTAGGTTGAGTTAGTAGCAAACTTGGCTATTTTATTGTAGCGTGATTCTAGTTTGTCTAGGTCACATTGTCTGTTTTGGGTAAAGATTGGTGCTGCATATAATAGAGTTGAGAGGAGGTGGCTTTGTGCAAGAGTGACTCTTGCTTTTTGCGAGAGAAAGGACTTATGCCTGTATAGGGAGTCTAGTTTTTTGTGTACTAGTTTTATGGTATGTGAGATGTGAACATCAAAGTGGAGATTATTGTCTGTTTCAATGCCCAGAAGTTTGGTGTGGTTAGAAGGGGAGATGGTGGTGCCATCCTTAGATGTTATGGTAAAGGAGAGGTTTTTTTTTTATCTATTAGGGGTAAATAGTAGCAGTTTTGTCTTTTTGGGATTTAGAATTAGTTGGGTACCCAATATCCATTTTTCTACTGAGATAAAGGTATCTTGAGTGAGTGTATGCAGGGTGGTGGGAGATGAGGCGGAGCAGATCAGGGTCAAATCATCCACATATTGTATGAGTGTGGCATGTTGTGTAGAGCATTTGAGGTTATTTGTGAAAATAGAGAACAATAGCGGGCCCAGTATAGAGCCCTGTGGGACTCCTATGGTGGTTGGATGTTGTGTAGATAGAGTTCCTTTCCACTGGACTGATTGTTGCCTGTCAGACAAGTAGCTTCTGAACCAGGCTATAGTAGAGGAGGTGAAGGATAATGATGTTAGTGAGTCTAGTAGAATGGAGTGGGAGACCATATCAAATGCTTTTGCGAGGTCTAGGAAAATGGCTGATACATATTTGTTATAATTCATGTGAAGGTTTATATAATTAGTGAAGGATAGAAGGGCTGTGGTAGTGCTGTGATGTGGACGGAAACCGTGTTATGTGGTAGATAGTAGATTGTGTGTGTTAAGAAATGTCATCACTTGCAAGTGGATGCATTTCTCAAGAATTTTGGATAAGGAGCAAAGGATGGCAATAGGTCAGTAGTTGGAGAATTCATAAGAATTACCTCCTTTATGGAGAGGAATGATGTGAGATACTTTCCAGAGTTTGGGTATGTAGGATTCTAGTATGGAATGGTTGATTAGGATGGAGACAGGATTTGATAGGCAGTCACTAGCCATTTTTAGGTATGCAGCAGGTATGTTATCAGCTGCTAGTGTGGTTGGCTTTAGTTTTAGGAGGAGTTTTTTCATAGTTGAGGTGGGCATTGGTGATAGGCTGAAAGAGGGGATGGTATGGGATAGGTTAGGTTGTGAATGAGGTAGACTATTTTTGGTTATTTGACTGGACAGGGCTAAGTTGGATTTAGTAAAATGGTTATTAAATTGAGAAGCTATGTCTAGGGTATTGTTAGTAGAGATGGGTGCTGGGGTTGTGGTTTTGCCTGGCTTTAGTAGGGACTTAATGGCAAGCCAGAATTTTTGTGGACTATTTGAATATTTTCTTTGGGCGCTACGAAAATAGTTTTGTTTGTTTATTTTGGATTCAGCCTTGGCCTTGTTTCTAAGCTGTTGATAGTATTGTCTGGAGCTAGGGGTTTTGTCAGTTTTTCAGATATTCCAGGCTTTATCTCTAGCTTTTAGTAAGGCTCTGGTGTCCCTATTTAGCCAGGGTGCATAGATGGCTTTAACTCTGATCTTTCTCCTGGGATCTAGACTGTTAAGGATGCTAGAGAAGGTAGTATTGAAGTAGTCTACTGCCTGGTCTAACCCGAGTGTCCATAGTGGTTCCCAGTTGCAGTGGCTTAGGACAGTATTTGGGTATCATGGGGTAAGGTTACGGTCATCTCGTACAAATTTATAGACTACTGGTTTGGGGTGATTGGAGTGTTTCTGGAGTAGGAAGGTGGGGAGATGATCACTTAAGTCATCTGGGAGACAGCCTACTGTATAGTTTTGTTTGGGATAGTTGGTTAGTGTCCAGTCCAGTATGGATTCTCTCTTTGTTTTCTCATCTACTCTAGTTGGTTCTTTAATTAGTTGAGAGAACCCATATAGATTGATATGAGTAGAGGGGCTGCTGTAGTTAGAGTCTGCACAGTCAATGTTAAGGTCTCCTAGTAGGATTGTTTCCTGAGGTAGATTGTCCTTTGTCCAGTGTAGGATGTCTTCTATTATGAGCGAGTTGTTGCCTGGAGGTATGTAGCAGCATATTATATTGATCTTCTTGGTGTTTCTTATGGATAGGACAGAAAATAGGACTTCAGAATTTTGAAAAGTGGGTGGTCTGGTGTGCAGGAGCTGGAGGTTAAGGGTGTTTTTAAAGAGAATGGCTACTCCTCCTCCTTTCCTGTTTGTTCTATCAGATCTAATTGTATTATACCCTGGGAGAAGAAAGTCTTCATCTTGGATACTGGGTTTAAGCCAGGTTTCTGTAATGGCGAGTATATCAGGGTGGGCTATAAATGCATGTAGGTCTGTTAGCTTGTTGGTAATACTTCTTATGCTGAGATTTAGGATTAGCAGGTCAGATGTTTGTCTAGCTGAGAGGGGACCTGGATTTGGGTGGATGTCAACAGAGGTTAGCAGAGTTTGTTGGAGTGTCAGTATGTGTTTTTTAATATTAATTGTTTATGAGCTTGGTCTATGAGAGTTTTTCTTAGTGTGGTGAGATGGTGTAATTTTTGTTAGTGCCTTCAATATGCCTTCAAATCAGGTAATCCCAAACCACCTTGTTCTATTAAAAGGATCAGCTTATTCCACTTGACTCTTGCCCTCTTCCCGTCCCAGATAAAATCTTTCAACTTTTTATTAATTGCTATCCACAACTTCTCCTCTAGTTGATAAAAATATGCCCAACCTGATATAAAACTAAAGGGACTAAAACATTTTCACTGCTTGTATTTTGATATCCGTATCTATAAAACAGAGCTTCCAATTTCTCAGTTTTTGTATTATGTTTTGTTTAGTCTCTTCCCACATATACTTAGCCATAACAGAATCCTTTTTAATCCATACTCCTAAGTACTTCATTTTATCATGTCCCTATAAATATGGATATTGTTGAACCAATTTGCGTGTGGGTCCATAGTTTACAGGTATAGTCTTTTTTTATATTCATTAATTCTGTATCCTGAAAAGACTTGAAGCTGCCTCAGAATGTTCTACAACACTGAAATGCCCTTTTCTGGTTTTATCAGGTATAAAATAATATCATCTGCAAATAAAGCCAACTTTTCTTGACTATCATACCAATTATATCCTCGAATTTCTGAGTCCATCATTTGTTTGTCAGTCGTTCTAAATATAACACAAATAAAGGGGAGATAGGATACCCATACCTGGTTCCTCTGCTCAAACAAAACTTACACACACACACACACACACACACACACACACACACACACACACACACACACACACACACACACTCACTGTAATTTTCCCTTCCAGTCCCTCATATATTCTGCTAATCAACCTTATACTTTTATCAGGGAAAACAAATGCTTCCATTGCCCTAGTCATAAAATCTCAGCTTACAGTGATTAATGCTTTTTCTGCATCAAGGCCCACCAACAGTGGTGTTTCCTTACATTCTGCATCCCTCTGGATCATCATTGTTCAATAAATGTTGTAAAATGTTTGCCACCCCTCCATGAAACCACATTGATCCATATCTATCAATTTTGGCATCATCTTTGCCATGCTTTTAGCCGTCATAGACATAAACACTTTATCATTTGTTTATTTATTTATTTGTGTTTGTTTACCAGGAAAGTCTGACTGGGTAATACCCATTTTCAGTGGAGGCCCAGGGAGAAAAGCTCCATTTACTTACTTTGCATTACTAGGTTTCAGCCAAACACAGAGTAGTTACATTTCCATTTATACACAAACAGTAGCTACATTTATACATATACATTCTAAGATTTCACAGATAGAAGTTACTAAAGAGAAAGTACACATGCAACTTAGTGGATTGTACAGGCAGCAGTTATGTATAAAATTGTTTTGTTGTTTCAGTAAGATGTTGTGATTATTAGGTTTAAGGAGAGTATTTGGATAGTATTGTACAATGAAAAAGTTTTAACCCTGTGATGAGCATGTACATGACCAGGATTGGTTAAGATAAGAAGTGGTTTAAAACTATTGACTTTGTTGGAGAATTTTATTTGCATGAGGATACTGTTCCAGAGTTTAGCAACACAATGGGAGTAGAGCAAGTCTCCTGCAGCATTATTTGACTTATTTGTAAGTAATAAGAATTTGTTACTAGATCAGAGATCCCTTGCTGGACAGTAGGATAGTAATAGGTTTTGTAGTGCAGAGCATTTTTCTGGATAATGAATGAGTTTGTGTGCTGTAGTCAGTTGTGAATATGTTAGGAAGTTGTGCAGTTCAAGCCAGTTTAATTGCTTTAAACTAAGACAATGGTGGGTCCTATGAGGGGACTGGTGGCCAATTTCACTATTTTATTGTAGCAGGAGGCAAGTTTCCTTCTTTGACTATTGTTTATGTTTGTTAGCATAGGAGCAGCATATAAGAGAGTCAGCAGTAAGAAGGTGGTGGCTAGAGTTTTTGTTGCAGTATCTGCAAGTAATCCGTTGATCCTATAAAGGGAGCCTAGTTTCTGGTGTATAGATTTAATGGTGTGCAATATATGGTGGTCATATTTGAGACTGTCTTCTGTTATAATGCCTAGAAATTTACTGTGAGTTACAATTTCAATGACAGTATTATTTGCTGACTTTATGGTAAAAGATTGCTTTTGATTTTGGCAACCTTTTGAGGTGAAAAGCATTAACTTAGTTTTCTTGGGATTGGCTAGGAGGTTTTATTCTTTGAGCCAGATTTCTACAGAGGAGAACATTTTGGGGTAATATCTTGGAGCTTATTTATTGTTGAGGAGCACGTATTAATGTTGAGTCATCTGCATACTGAACTAAACTAGCATGGTGAGTGGAGGTGTGGAGATCATTAATAAATATATTAAATAGTAGAGGACCCAGGATAGAGCCCTGAGGGACACCTGTAGTAAATGATTGAAAGGGTGAGTAGGCTTGTTGCCATTTAACAGCTTGTTGCCTTCTAGATAGGTAAGTAAGGAACCACAACAAGGAGTACTGTGAAAGTCCTATAGAGTAGAGTCGAACAAGCAGTTGCTGGTGTGAGACAGTATCAAATGCCTTTGATAAGTCTAAGAACATGGTGGATACAAGCAGGCCATTGTTTCTATGTTGGTTTATTATATTGGTAAAATGTAGTAGAGCAGTAGTGCTGCTATGTTGGGGCTTAACACTCTGTATTGTTTCTGGGAGCAGCTTATTTGAGGTTAGCTATTGCATCAGCTGCATATGGAGACATTTCTCTAATATTTTGGAGAGTGGGAGAGAATTGCTATTGGGCTGGAGTTATTAAACTCTGTAAATGTGCCACCTTTGTGCAGTGGTATGATATAGGATTGTTTTCCACAGTGATGGGACGTATCTTTCTGCTATGGACCTATTAATTGGCATGGACACAGGAAAGGCTATGACTTCTGCAGTCATTTTTAGGTAGTCTGATGGTAGTTGGTCTGTAGCTACAGAAGTAGTTTTTAGTTTAAGGAGCAACTTCCTTACAAATGTGGTAGGTACTGGACTAAAACTGAAGAACTGTAGGCGGGTTTGACTGGACAGGGGTAGAGTGGGGGGGCAGATGTGTTAGTGTCTAAGAGAGATAATATTGATTGTATAAAGTAGGAATTAAACTGTGTGGGGAAAAAGTCTGTCATACTATCTGTTTTTGGAGAGGGGCTAGTGGTCTTGCCATAGTGGAGTAGTTTATTTAGTGATGACCAAAAAAGTTTTCAGTTGTTTATATGTTTATTGTCTAGGCTGGTATAGTATGTTTGCTGATCCTGTGTGGCATGGAGTTTTGCAAAGTTTCTAAGATGTCTAAATTGCTGGAGAGCATTTTGAGTTTTATTTTCATACCAGTTTTTCCAGGCTTTATCCCTTTTTATCATGTTTTTTTGTTTCCTTTGTCAGCCATGGCATGGGGTTGGACTTTACTGTTTTATAATGTACTGGTGCTAGATTATTTAATGTCTGTAAGAATACATTATTAGAGATAGAAAAAACCCAGATCCACTGGAACCACTGCAGAAATAAGTTTATTGTAAAATGCAAGTTAAAACATTTGCTGTAGTTTCTTCAGGCACATAAAATCAAATAAAACAAACCACCCCAAAGGCTTAAATATACTTAAAAAGTAATATGATTACACTTATTACTTAATCAGTTATACAAATTGCTATACCTTCTGATGCAATTGCTTTAACAATGGTTTTAAGGCCACAGTTCCATTTAGTCCTGGTGGAATACGTGCTTTCATCCTAAAAATCCATTTTAATTCCTCATATTCAGTTAAAAGTTTCAAATCACTACCACATAAAGGAACATGCAAAACTTTTAAATTCATAAACTTAAAACCATGATCTTTATCTTTTTCTAACATGTGCCTGTGTAATGCATTTGTAGCAATTGTCCTTCTAATTTCCAACAAATGATTACTAATGCATTCCTTAAATTTTCTGTTTGTCATACAAACATACTAACATTCACATTTTCTAAATAGAGCTAAATATATTAGATTCTGGGTGCTGCAATTACCATAAGCATTAAGGATAAAATTGCTGCCATGGACAGGGCATCGAATAAATGTTTCTGCACAGATGTAAGGACAATGCACACATTACATCTAAAAGTGCCCTTTCTATTACTAGTAAAAAATGATGATAAATACTTTGGTTGTTCTTTATTACACAAGCCATTTTTAAGTGTTATGGCTTATTTATATCCAAAAGTTGGTTGCTCTGATATTACATTATTCAGCTTGGGAATATCCCTAAATATAGGCCAGTTTTTGTGGATAATATTTTTAACCAGACCTGTATTTCTGTTATAGGTCAACATACAAGACAGAGGAAGTTTCTTATTCTGTCTTGGTGTAACTATAGCATCTAATGAGGAAATAAATAGGCTTAGCTGTTGTCTCCCTTAATTGTTGAACCTCTGCAGTAGCTTCAGTAATTTCTTTTTTATGGTAACTTCACTTTAAAAAGTCTGCCTGAGTTCACCTAAACCATGCTACCATTTTAGTGTCAAAGGTATTCAGCTTGGGTGATCGAAGATTCTGATTTTTAACCACATTTCTAAATGTGAAAGTCAGATTCATGCTTGTTTAATGTAGATATCCATTCCTTTTTCAGGTTTCTTGTATAATTCTGTGTCTATGGAACTATCTGTGCCAACCTTTATAGTTATATCTAGATAGTTAATATCAAAATGTGAAGTTTATTTTTTAAAACTGAGAAACTGCTTTGTGTTAGATAAATATTCAAAAAACATATTGAAGTCATCTCATTCACCTTGCCAAACCATAAATAAATCATCCACAAACCTCTTATAGAATACTACATTGGTCTTAAAAGGATTGTGATCTGACAAAACATACTGCTCTTCCCAGAAAAACATAAAGTTTGCATATGTATTTGCCACTGGTGTACCCATGGCTGTGTCTCTGAGTTGTTGATATATATGTTCATGTTTGAAACATAAAAATATTGTTTTTCAACACAAGATCGAACATCTCACAGAGTAAATTAACTTTATCTATCGAGTAGTCAGAATGGTCCATCAAAAATTGTTTAACACAACTAGCACCTATTTCATGCAGAATAACTGAAAATAAAGTGTCCACATCCAATGTGGCAAACAGACCTTGATTAACCATAATACCCTGTGACCACACATGCAGTTCTTGTAAAAAATGTGATCTATCCTTAATAATAGTGGAGATGTTATCCAAATAAGGACTTAACTGTGTCTCCATGTACTTTGACATGGGCTCAGCAGCCCACCTGTTATTGGAAACAATGGGTCAAAGTGTGGGTGTAGTTAAAACTTATGAATTTTGGGAATTCCATAAATAATAGGTATTATAGGTGTATTTACAAAAGGATATCCAAATAGTTCATTGGTAATTCTGTTCTATGTATGTAATGTGGTTAAAGTTTGCTTTATCTGAAAAATGAGGGTCTGTATTACTTTGTCAAAAGAAATGTTTGCTGAACATGTCTTAATCGACATGGAAATATCGACATGCTAAAATCCTGAACGGCCGAGTCAGCAAATTTTTTTCCCGGGGGAAAAAAATAGCTTGACCGTACACAAGAAAACACACTTTAACACCCTACAATGTGGGGGGATTCACCCCCCTGATGTGGGGGGCAGTGCCCTCAAACCCCCCCTGACTAAATATACCAACTCTGACATTGCACTACAGTGGGGAAAAGGCCATATCTTCCATTACGGCTGAGCAATTTTTTCCCCTAGGAAAAAATTCTCTGACTCAGCCGTTCGGGATTTTGACAGGTCGATATTTCCATGTCGATTAAGATGTATTCAGTGAACATGTCTTTCGACATGGTAATATAGACCCCAAAATGATACCATTGCTCTCACTTTTGCTAATACATTTATATTCATCTGTGTTGAGTATATTATACCTGGTACAGCTGTAGTATTCAATGTCTAAAACTACTACAACACCCCCACCCTTATCAGCATTCTTAATTATTATTTCATTGTTATTAGTCAAAGACATAATAGGTGCAATTTGTTCTTTAGTAAGGTTATAAAAGGCATGACCTTCATGCAACTTATATAAATTATAAGTGTTCCACTCTATGGCTTTCTCAAAAACTTGTAGTGTGGGATTACTATATAGTTCAAATGTACTATTGCATTTAAGCATAGTGTGTCATCTCCAAATAAAACCTTTAAATTCAAATTCCGCATAAAATATTTAAATTTGATCAAAGTCTCAGAAATATCTATATTCTTAGATGGAATGAAAGTCAAACCATGGCTCAATACAAATTGTTAGTCAGCATTTAAAATATATTTTGAAAAATGAAATACCATTGTTTGTCAGTCCTGAATCCGAGTATGGCTCCGTGTTACTGGCTATTGGTATGTTCGCTTTCCTTGAGTGCTGTTCCCGAAGCCTTTCATTTGTTTCTGCGGTTGAAACATGGGTATTGGTGCTTCTAGAAATAACAAAAAATCCACCAGATCCAAAACACGAACAGAATCAGCATCAATAATTGTTAAATTTTCTGCTGACAACACAGATGTTCATTGAATAGGTTCAGCTTCAATTTCTTGTTGCTGCACTGTAGGTCCACTATGCTGCTGTTGTACAATAGGCTGCTGTTTCTCTACCAATTAAAGACATACCTTGGGATGGGAATCATTATGTGGCCAAGTAAAGACATGCCCATTTAAAAAATCAGTCCTGTTCCTTCTAAGCTTAAGACTATGTTATTAAAGTGTTCTACAACAGTATCTAGCAGCATTGTTCTAAGTACATTCCAGTTATATTTTTTTAGTGTTTCATTGAAAATATCTTTGCTGAACTTGGTTGTAGTTCATATCTGATTATAGATAATATGTTTATCTTGGTTATGATGAGTTCTAATAGCATATGTTGGTGTGTGGTCACTTATGCTATATGAGAGGCAGACTAATTTTGTCAGTTTGTCTGGTTTATTTGTAAGAATCCAATTTAATGTTGAGTGTCTCCCTGAAGGTTCAATAATTCTAATAGGTGTGGTTATTAATTGTTTGAAGTTGTACAAGTTTATGGATTCAGTGAGGGTAGTGGAATTTATGAGTTGCCAGTCTATATTTAAGTCTCCAAGTATTATAGTCTCATGGTTAATTTGTTGGGCTATCCAATAGAGGATGCCTTTAGCAGTATCAGCATTATTCTCTGGTGGTATATAATTTGCTGTTAAGCATATAGTTTTCCTATTATTTATTTTATGAGTATTATTAGTAGTTAAGCATTGTTAAATCTGGGTATTTCCTGTGGAAATAAAGTAATGGTTAGGGAATTTTTATAGATGATTACTACACCACCTGCACACTTGTTTAGGCTGTCATGCTGAGTATATTGTATCCTAGGGGTTGATCTCATTATCCTTTATTTCTTTTTTAGCCAGTTTTCAGTAGCTATGACTACATCAGGAGTCTATGTGGCAAGACAAGAATGTATGTCATGGATTTCATTGCACATACTTCTTAGGTTTATATTTAGTAAGGTGAGCTTGGATTCTGTTTTTTACTGAGAGATATTAGGTGACTGGTTTAGTTTGGGTTTGGAAAATGTATGAATACTGGGACCTGGGTTGGGTGAATATCTCCACTATTTTTTTAATTGATATTTTACAGTGGCAAGAGTATGACCAGTTATATTTTGGTCTTGGTTTGATCTCTGAATGTAAATTTGGATGCTTACTTTTAAGATATTTATAGAAAAATAAATCAGATGTGGTTTGTTTGTAGAGATAGGGTACTATGGAGAAAGACAGGCTAGGTGGATGTTAATATTATTTGTGAGGACTGGTTGAAGACCTAAGGATTTGAAGGAGGTGGACTTGATAATTGGTGAGAAAGGCTAGTACAGTGAGGAGAAATAGTTAAATTATCTGAACTAGGGGCATCTTATTTAACTTGGGTTTTATCTTTGTTTTAAATTAGATAAAAAATGTTAAGAGGGCAGTGGATTAGTTGGGATATAATTTGATAGTTATAGGAGACAAGATTTGTGAGTGAGTTTTGGTGGTAAGCTGGAGTGGGTGTTACTATTTGGAATAATTTGTATTGGTTGTTTTTCTGCTGGAGGGAACTGATGGTATTGGTTAGAGGAATATGTGTTTAGTGCTATGGAAGTATAAACATAGAGTATGGAGGTGGGTGAGATTTGGGGACGGTAGAGGAGTGGAGTGAGCCCAAGCATTAGCAAGGGTGAATGAAGTGGGTGAAAAAAATGTTAAGAGAAACTGACTTGACATAAACAGCCACAAATCTGCTGAGAAATAAGTAAAAGGAACAATGCAGATTAAAAGGCATCTGTGTTAGTAGATGAATGTCTTGGCTTTGTTGCTCTAGGACACAGTTTTGGTAGGAGAGTCAGTCCAATATCACCTTGACCTGACAAATGGTGATAACAGTAAAACATTGCACTTTACTGTTTCAGTCATGGTTTACAATCAAAATGGGCCTATATGAAACTGGATCTGATGGGTCTTTATCATCTTTAGGTATTACATATTCCATTGCTTTCTTCCAGGATGTTGGTGCTTCTTCTCCTTTTAAAATATTGTTAAATAAAACCTTCTAAATAAAACCTTCTAGATCTTTATCATTTTCTTCCCTCCTTGCTTCCACCTTCCACAAGAATTCCATCTTACACAATGGCAAACTCAACTGAATTAATATTTGACCTCTGTCTAGTACTGGTAAATATATATTAACTGTTGTTTTTATCATATTAATTTATATAGATATAATGTTCACATTTTTCTAAATATCTCAACCAAGTAATACAGCCAGAACTCATTAGCCTCTTATGAAAGCTCTCAGCTAGATGAATAAAATGATGTTGACAGTATGTATGTAACTCAAATGGTTGCTGAGATATTGTAAGTTGTTTACAAAATATTACAAATGTAATAGTTACTGGTCCAGATTCAATAAAGCCTACAGTAAGTGTACAGTGTTCGAAATGAGACAACACAGACATAACTCGCACCTTCTTCCTCCTAATTTTAGTTTTCCTACTGATATTCTTGCAGCTTTAAATACTGACAGGGATTCATAAAGGTTACCACAAAGTGTAAAGTACATGTATACTTAGTGTAATTTTTCTGAGTGACTGGAAAGCACAAAAAAATGTGATAAGAATTTTATTGAATACATATCGTGTACAGTGTACACTTAGTGTAGGCTTTATTGAATCTGGCCCACTGTGTTTACTGTGACTTAACAAAATGTGGTTCAAGACCTATAACCTAAAGAATACTACCACTGTAAAAATAGCTTGGGCTGAAGAGTTTGCCATTTTTACTTCTTTCATAATCCCTATGGTTCCAGAGATATGCACATTTGTTTGAAATTTAAGGACATAGTTTGATTCTGTCAAAAGGCTTAGGCTCCACCTATTGGATGCTAAAGTGCAAACTTCCTGAGCTCCATTGGAGTGAATGAGTTATATTTCCCTCTTTTTAACCGATAAGTGGGGAGGCACCCATATCTCATTTTTATTTCATCACCCTTCATTTTTATTTTAGTTATTATTGGCACATGATCTGAAATAGTTATTGGATGCACATCAGAACTTTCAATTAAATGCACATTTTCCTGTGAAATATAATTTCTGTCTAGCCTAGCCCAGTTTTTGTACCTTGGGGAATAACATATACATTTTGTCTGAAGTCCTACTACTGACGCACTCGAGGCCCTTCTCAGTATGGAGAACATCGATGTCTGTGCTGTGACTGAAACCTGGTTCAAGGCTCCTGAGAGCACCCCGGCACTATCAGGTTTTACCTCATATCATGCGTTCCGGCCCCAAAATCCGGACCATACCACAAAAGGAGGGGGTGTATCCATATTCATCAAGGATACCCACACCTCCAGGTTGGTGGCTACGCACGAAGCATCGGAAACCATCCAGGTGCAATTAACCATCGGCAAAACTGCTCTACAATTTGTAGCATGCTACAGGCCACCCTCTCAAACTCAGGAAACCCACACAGCCTTCCTGAAGACACTGGAGGGTATAAATGTGTCACCAAACACCATCATATTGGGTGACTTCAACTACCCGAATATAGACTGGGAACATTACTCAAGCCCCAACTTTCTAGCCCAAAGGTTCCTGGAGGTCATAAATTCAAATGCCATGGAACAACTAGTCACCGTCCCCACAAGAGGAGAAAATATACTAGATCTCATCATCACAAACATGGGGACAAAATGCTCCACACCGGAAGTATATCCCTCTTTGGTGAGATCAGATCATAAACTAATCCACCTAGAAATCCACATCCCGCCCCCACCCCAAACAAAAAAGACCACAGTGATGAACTTCTCTAAAGCAAACTTCACACTACTCAAGACAGGTGTGGTATCCTTCAAGGCCCCCGAGCCAATGGAAACGACAACCCAAGCTGCGGAAGCCCTTACAAATGCCTTCTATGAACACCTTCAGGACTGCATGGATCAGGCAATCCCAAATAAAACTAAGACTCTTTCCACCAAGGGCAAACGTCCAGTCTGGTGGACCCCAGCCATAAACAAACTTTACAATAAGAGGAGAAAGCTATTACATGATAGAGCAAAATCCCAAAAAGGGAAGGCATCTTTGATCAGTACTAGCAAGAAACTACGATCCCTTATAAAATCATCAAAGGCCAACTTTGAGAAATAAATTGCCATAGATTCAAAAGACAATCATAAGGCCTTCTTCAGCTATGTCAGAAACCTGGGTGAAAACTCCCAGATATGCTCAGAATTAGTCCAAAATGATACAAAAATCACTGAGCCCACAGATATTGCCAACATACTGGCAGACAGGTTCAGCGCAAACTTCACCCCCCTCTCCCCCCCAAAAGGAGAGATAACTATCCCAACAGAGTGTAGCCTCCCAGACATCTCAAATGCGCAGGTGAAAGCTGCTCTCTCTAAAGCTAAAAATACAGCATCAATGGGACCAGATGGTGTCCCTGGCTGTGTGCTACATGAACTCAATGAAGAACTAAACCTGCACATAAGGCAGCTGTTTAATCTTAGCCTTACCACAGGATATGTGCCCAAGGAGTGGCGTACGGCAACTGTGGTCCCACTCCACAAAGGTGGTGCCTCTACGGACCCTGGTAATTACCGCCCCATAAGCTTAACAAGCCTGGTCTGCAAAGCTATGGAGAGGATCATAATGGAACTCATAAACAAGGACATAGGGGACTTGCAGACCTTGGACCCAACCCAGTTTGGCTTTGTCAAGGGCAGATCTTGCCTTTTGAACCTGGTCGACTTCTTGGAAACAGTTACCAAGGCCATTGATGAGGAAAGGCAGTCCATACAGCCTACCTTGACCTTGCAAAGCTTTCGACACAATACCCCACTCGGGTATCATAGAGAAACTTACCAGCTTAAATGTAAACCCATATGTCACAAGATGGGTTGCAAACTGGCTAAAGGACAGAACCCACAGGGTTAGAGTTGCTGGAGCCATGTCAGACTCCAAGCCGGTTACAAGTGGTGTCCCACAGGGCTCAGTCCTTGGCCCCCTATTGTTCGGCATCTACTTCTCAGAAGTGCAGGCAAACATAGGAGGACTATGGCTGACAAAGTTTGCGGATGACTGCAAACTGGGTGCCATAGTGGATAGTACATCGGACACAGACATCCTTCAGAGGGGTCTCACGAAAACTGATAGCTGGTGCCAGAGCCATGGCCTGAAGTTAACGCAAAAAAGTGTATAGTCATACCCTTTGGGAAAAACAAGGTAACCCCAAGCTACCATATAGGTGGCAACCCACTAAGCACAGAAGAGGTTATCAGGGACCTGGGTACCCAAGTTGACAGTGGCCTCTCGTTTGACACTCACGTTGCTAAAGTGGTTCGAAAGACCTTCTACATTGCCCATCTGATCATGAAGGGATTCACATCCAGATCAAGTGAGGTCATTGTTCCCCTGTACTCTTCACTTATCAGACCAATGATCGAGTACAATGCCCCATTCGGGATGTATCTCACCCGACACCTTCAGCAATTGGAGAGACCCCAAAAGTTCCTCACCAAAAGGATAAAGGGACTCCAAAACCTGTCATATACTGCCAGACTGAAGAAACTCCAACTCTATTCAGTTGCATACCGTCTGCTCAGAGGTGACCTGTGCCTGACATACAAGGCCATGACCAACCCGGAATTAATGGGCATGTTCCACCTCAAAAAATCCAAATCCACCAGAACCACTAGAGCAAGTGACTTAAACCTTAGCATGGATATAAATAGGATGTGCTGGAGGGATAGATTTATCACCCAGAGACTCCCCATGCTGTGGAATAAAATCCCGGTCCATGTGAGGCAGAGCACTTCGCTGGCTCTGTTCAAGAGAAATCTTGACCGGTGGATGGGAGATCGTAGGTTTACCCCGGGAATCATCTCTGTGTCACTGCTGGACAGAGGCACAACAAACTAATGGGCACATTATTTCTAACATAAGGGGTGGCGTAAGCCACATAACTTTGGGCTAGGCTTATAAATGCCTTAGGGCAGATAGCCTAGTATAAACCTATGAACCTATGAGCCTATGAATTCGCATCTTCCATATCAAATATTTTCATAAATTTCTTCAAACATCTACCCTCTTTTGCTATATTTTCCCTTCTAGGCCCCCAGATATATCCTCAATGTAGCAAATCAAATTCCACCCTCAGCTTTAAGTAATATTCACGGCTGAAAGCTGATTACTTCTCACACATTTTTCTTAACTTCCATTGTGACTGTGAAAAAATGTACCAAATCTCAGCAAAAAAACTTCGGTTCCACCAATTAGCGCTGTAGTCACCAGCAACCACGGAAGGTAGAAAAATATCTATTTATTTTATCCACATAACGCCAAAACAAACGGACTGTAACGACATTCAAAAAATGAAAAACTGACAATACATTGCGACATACAGAGTAACAAATACACGGAGCAACGCCAAATAAATCCAACAGTTTAGCGCTTTCAACCAGCGTCTCTGGTCTTCATCAGAACTGTTGGGAGTTAGCTTATATTGGATTTAAATAAATTCTTTGGCGCCAAAAAATTCTTAAAGATACAGTATGACAACTATTTTCGTATAATAGTATATACGTCAATAAGCAATTCAGTTCTCTCAAATTCTGCAAGTTACCTCCATTCATATACATAAACAATCAATAAGCTTAAAGATAAAATCATTAATATACTTTAAAGTACTTAAAAGTGCTTTGAAGTTCATTGATTCCATCTAGATTGTAATGACAAAATTCTGATTTCTATGCGATAGTATAGTAATCATATACCAATCATAGTTAAACATTATTGACAAAGCATAAATAATTGTAATTAACGTGCCTAGCGATGTTGACAAGGCATACATGGTACTTATTAAAACGTTTTCTCATAAACTCTTCTCATATGCTGGCAAATTTATGTAAGTAAATAGAAAATAAGCAAAAAAAATAATATACTAGCTAATTCTTCACAGCGCTACAAATGCTATTCATATGCTGATAATTATTTAAGAATGCACTCGACACTGTTAATAGTGCCACAGCTTAATAGCTTTCTAAACTCAGTTAATTTATGTAATGTAGTCAGTATATATTATATAAACAATTAAACCATTGTACTATAAATAAAAATAACATTAAAAAAATGCATTATATAAATACAAATAACTGCCTACAATATAATAAATATAATAACATATTTCAGAGTTGTATACAAATTAAGCTAAAACTACCTACGTTTATATGAATGAGTGTATGTATATAAAATATGAAATATGGTTAAAATATACATTTAATTTTAATTTAATAATAAACATCAAAAAAACTTCCATTGTGACAGATTAGGTGGAATACAACTCCCTTGCCAGTAGCCCCTTAGCACTACAAATGTACCATTATTATTTTTTCCTCTTCTATGACTATTGGAGCTACTCTTACAATTAATATATGTACTCTCTTTTTACTTTATCCCAGATACTGTGCTGATTAACTATCCTGAAATCCTTTTGTTATCAAATTCACTTGGTCATTTCTTTCTAAATGTGTTTCCTGTATCATAGCTATTTGTACTCTTCATTTTTAACACAGGTCACTGCTCTTTCTTTTTTGTATATATATCTGTGAGGCCATTCACATTTAAAGGTAATATGGAAATTGTCATTATGAAAAGAAGTTATTCCCACCTATTATGTATAACAGCTTTTTTAAATGTGTAGTTTCAGCTTTTGTGTTACATGCATACACTAATGTCTGGCAGGTTGATCTTTTATACAGCTGTTTCTTGCCATATCCATTTGAACCTATATCACATCTTACAAGACTTTTTGTTTAAATGAACATCCTCAGACAAAAAGCAAACACAACCCCAGAACCCATTAACTTAATACTAACACACAAAACTATGTACATCTTCAAGTAGTGAAGATTAATCCGGCTAACAGGAACAATTGTCCCAGGTTGACAGCCACACTCATGGGCTTGAATTAAATTATAATAAATGTTTTCCATGCTAAAATGCATGGCACAGCCTGTATTTCTACTTCCACTAAGTACTGTCTGTTTTTGTCTTATCTTCATTCTTCTCCCAGATGTTGAAAACAACTTGAATGCTTTCAGAAGACATTATCTCCTAGCCATTGAAAGAAAAAATCTGTTTTTATTGCCCTCTTATCAGATTGTCTTCATAGAAACATGAGAAGCAGATACACAGTAGCCTTCCACTGCAAGCTTTTAATGTTGCACTGTGAACATTTATGTGCTAGAGGGAAACTTTTCATTATATTCAGTGTTTAAGTTAGTTAGTTAGTTAGTTATTGTTTCCCCTTAAAACTTGTTATTAAATCAAAGCAAAGGCCTTAATCCAGTCATTCCCTTATGCAAAAGTAAGAAAAAACAAATAAATTTTTCTAATATCATTCTCTTTTGTCCAGGCTTTCTTCTCTTTTTACATTGCATTCCTACATTTCTTAAAACTGAAACAAGAAGAAAGAAAGAAGAAGAAAAAAGTAGCGGTACTTGTTTAGTTTAGCATCCGTATTATACATAAAAAACAAATGAAAAAGCTTTACTTTATAGCACACAGTATATGTCATGTGTTATAAAAATACTGTTAAGAACAAAATTTTGTTTTGCTTACAGCGAACTCTTTCATTCCTCTTGCCCTCACCTAAATGTTTTTCCAAACATTAATGACTCAAAGTAGGAATATGCTTTGGAGTCTCCTACAAGATTAAAAAAGTCAAAAACGTCCAATATTTCCATGTTTTCTTGTTCAGCCATATTTCAAAAATGAGAATGATACTTTGTAATCCCACATTTATTCATTAATTTCAGAGTTACTGATTTTCTTACTGTTGATCTTCATCTCCCAAATCCAGTCTTTGGTTCATTTCAGATATACTGCTGGCTCTTCTAGTCAACTCCTGTGCTTTTCTTCTGTCTCTTAACCATTTTCATTTGAAATCTTGGAAAAGGTTTCACTGGCATAGTCTCACTATGGGGTTTATTATCATAAGCATAAAAAGTAGAATTCCCTTCTGTTTTTGTTGGATAAATTCTGCATCAAAATGATTTTGCTCCTCCAGGAAAAAAATATTCTGAAGATAGCTGGATACAGCAGCTTGCATTTCACACCTGCTTCTCAACATTCCCTGATTACTAAATAAATTTACTCCTCTTCTGCCTGGTGTATAGTGAGTAATCATTTTCCACAAATATTCTGTTGTCGCCAACTTTTAGTACTTTGTTCTTCTGCCACAGTTTTGTTAGAATCAACTCTTTGTGTTGGTAGGATTGCATCTTTACTATTAAAGGTTTGGGCTGCTTTCTCTTGGCCAGGTTTGGAACATTTACATGATGTGCCCTTTCAATTAATAACTCCTACTGTGGAATACTAGTCCAGTTGTTTGTGCTTTCATAAAATTAATACAGTCTGTTCTTTCCAGTTTGTCTGGTACAGCAGAAAATCTCAGGTTTTCTCTACATGGTCTGTCCTCTAATTCTGTCATTTTTAAAACATTTCTTCTTTAGCAGTATCATATTCATCCAGTCTTTTCTTATTTTTGATCTCTGATTTTGAAGTTTTATCAACTCATCTGAATACCTGTTTAAAACTTTTTCCATTTTCCCTCCTTTTGTTATTTGAGTTGATATACTCCTTCGGTGTTTCATTTATTTTAATCAGCTCTAAGCACATTTGACTTATTTTTCCTCTAGATTACTGGAAATCATGTACTGTACCAAAGCTGGAGCTTGAACTGCTTTTTGCTGAATAGCTGCTGGATTCTTCCCAGCCAGTGTTTTCTCCTCACCTTTTGTGATTGATTTTCTTTCAGGTTCTCTGAATTTATTTTTTGCTGACATCCAGGCAGTACACTTGCTAGCCAGTAACTGAAATTTACCCAAAAAGACAAATTCACTGGCTGTCGTTTCTGAGTTTCTGTTTTCAAACCAAGGGAGCTAAAATTAAGTTGCTACTCAGTGTGCAGCCATCTTAGAAGTCCTGACCCCATTTGTTGGGTTAATCTTAACCTTTATGTGAAAAGACCTTGGTACACATATGTAAGTGTTTTTCTGCTTTGTGTTTCATTCTTTACCTTACTGTGGTTAAGTCTAGTATTTCTTCAAAATGAAATAAGTAGACTATTTATTTAGCTCTAGCTCAGTTTTTTGTACATATTATGTCTATATAAATGACCATTTTCCTCTTTCTCTCCTCACTGTTTTGATCTCTTCATATTTAATCTGTATCAGTACTGTTTTATTTATTGATGCCTAAACTCGTGTGGCTGGGCTTTTTTACTTCTGTATACTTTATTTTTATTCATTATCTGCTAAAATAGTATTGCACACTGTAAGTTGGTAAACTGTGGCTTCTGTCTCCATTTAGCTATATCACATTAGCTTAATACCAGTGAAAGACACTGGGCCGGATTTAATAAAGCCTACACTAAGTGTACATGATATGTATTCAAGAACATCCCTACCACATTTTTTGTGCTTTCTACTCACTCAGAAAGATTACATTAAGTGTACATGTAGTCTATGCTTTGTGGTAACCTTTATAATTCCCTTTCATTATTTAAACTGCAAGAAAATCAGTAAGAAAACTAAAATTATTAGGAAGAAGGTGTGAGTTATGCCTGTGTTGTCTGTTCATTCAGAATGGTATACACTTAGTGTACACTTAATGTAGGTGTTATTGAGTCCCAGGAACTGAGTTTATAGTTTATATTTGGCTAAATCAAGAGTGGCAGATAACTGATATGTATGTGGGTCTCTATCCCTATAAACAGCCGTGGTAGTACAGCTGTGTCAGGACAAAACCTGTTTGGAAATTAGTGTTCTGCCAGCCTTCTCCAGGAATTGTCTGTGTATATGTGAAAATAATAGTTTGTTTCTAAAGCAGTTATTATGGGTAAATGGCACTGGAAACATTGTGGTTCACAAAGACAGTGGTAAGAAATTATTCTGGGGTGCAAGACTATAGTCTCAGATATGAAAGGGATTACTGTGCAGTACTAATTTGGGCATGGATGGTGGAAGCCCATACCCAGAACAGCAGTGCATATTCTCATTATATTCTTGGACCAGGTTGCATTGGGTGACTTGATTGTTGAAACAGATCTGTGCACTTTTATCTTTAATTTAACCTATCAGGAACAAGTTATTTGACACCATTCTTCTGCTGACCAGGACTTATTTGTGGTAGTGGACCTGATCTCAGAACTGTAGCCCCTGTTCCTCACATACTCAGGTGGCATTTTGGTTAGTAATGGTGGAACTCAACTCCCCCATCCCTGCATTAGTCATCTGTCATATATTGGTGGCAGTTGCTGGTCACCCAAAGACAAGGAGTATGAAGGATATGTCTGGGAGAAGGTTAACTGAGAGGAACAGCTTCCTGAATCAAAGTTATTAGGTACTAATTGACTTATGTGAAAATAAAACATTGTTTATAGCAAATACCATGTCTTAACATGTATTCAGGTATTTGCAACCATGCAGCTTGAGTCAAAGTTCAGTGACTGACCTTGTGATCATGTTATTAGATCTAAAGCTCTATGCACCAGACATCTGAGTGAAGAGAGGAGCAGAGATGTTACCTACCTAATCACACCAGGCCATGAGCTAGATTTCTTAGATAAAACACCATTCAGACAGACATTGAAGATGCAAGGTTATTTTTTACTTTCTCAAGATCCAACTGCTTATAGCTCATTTGCTCACAGATGACTGTTTGTCTATGCATTTGACTATGAGATGCTCACATACACAGATTGTGGCTCTAAATATAGTTTCTACAAGTCTGCACAGAGGCAGTATATTTATACTCTGGTATGCGGTACAGAGCCCCCATGCCAGGGTGTGCATGGGTCACATTTTAAAAAGCCATTGCCAATTACAAGTATGATTGGCTGCAAGTTGGTGAAATTCAAGCAGATTATCCTCCAATTAATATCTGAGAGGATGTCTGGGATAGGCTACTGTCTGATATGAGTTTAACTTTTATCTCTGAGACTAAACTGTATTCCAAAGTGAGAAAAGGAATACTGAGCCTGAATGAGTCTGAATAAACCATGTTTATGACTTCAGTCACTGGACTGGCAGTAAGGATCTGTGGCAGCAGGTAGTTAGTGTTTCTTGCTTGGTAATCCTGTAAACCACTAGTAAATGCCAGTGATCAGGCATGCTGTTACACTAACGGAGGTGGACTATTGAGAATATCCATGGAGGTTTCTCTTGATTCACTTGAAAGGTACCAGTAGGCCAATGAGGGTACAGTGGCAGCCTTTGCAAAAGTGAAAGAAAGGGCTTGACAGTAGTGCGGGAAAACACAGAGAAAGACCATCAGATGGACTTAGACATGTTCTGTAAACCCTTTCAAAGCCTCAGGACAGACAGACAGCACCAAACTCATGCTGTACTAAGCAATAGAAGTATTGAACATTAATGAGGAAATTGTAAAGACATGGCAGTAATAAGTTCAGGAACTTCTTAACCTAGTGGAATGCTGTTCTGTAATGAGGCAATGACTCAAAATTTGGAGGGTTGTAGTCCACCACTTTAACAAAAATCACTGTGGTTGTCAAAGGCCTTCATAGCTGGAAAATAGTAGGTGTAAGTAAAATCTGCATGGACATGTTTTGGCTGAGAAAAGGGAGGTTTGGTTAGTGCCCTGCTTAGTTTTCTCTCACCATGACACTGACTAGGAGAAGTGAATGGAAACTGAGTGAGTGAGTGAGTGAGTGAGTGAGTGAGTGAGTGAGTGAGTGAGTGAGTGAGTTAGTGATTTCTGTTTCAGTTAGTAATAATAAAAAGCAAACACATAACTATGACATTATGTGGTATTATACCACACAATGCCTCTAGCCCTGTTTAATAGAAATATTGACATAAATAAAAATTTATGAAATGCAGGTGTTTTATTGCACTAATATTAAGAGTATGAAATGGCAGCTCTGAGGTTCACAGTGACGTCTGTTAAAGAGAAATTATATAAGTTTGGGGACAAAAATGTTTAGGGTCAGAATGATAAAAATGACTTAAGCTACAAAACTATATTTGTAAAACAAAATGTATGCCTCTTACACAATCTAGTGTATTATTTATTAATTTTAATATTTACAAACAAACAAACCCTGAAGTAGCTGAACAGAAGTACCAAATTGGCAAACAACAATTACAGCAGCAACAAAACCCAAAGGATCCACCATGGCAGAGTATAAATAAAATCTTTAATAACCAGGATAAACACTTTTGAGTAATCCAACTCTTTTTTAAATCCAAGTACAAAACATAAAAAAACACAAACCTATTTAAAAATCACATTCAACCAATAAAAATGCAATACACCACACATCCTCTAGAAGGATCAATCGATTCAATTTCCAGGGTCTATGCCCTCTAAGAACAGGCTTCCATGGTAAAATGCTATTAAGCCCAGGCACTCTATTTGCATGCAGATCTGCAATCCAGCATACTTCAACCTGTTCTGTTTGGAGGGAAGTATCACCCCCTCTCCTGGTTAGAGCACATAACTGCAGGACCATAAATTTAAAAGTATGTCCCAAATTCTTCTTAACATGCTGTGCCAGAGCATTAGGCTCACCACCAGTCCTTATATCTCTGCAATGTTATAGGACCCTCTCCTTCAACATTCTATTTGTTTTGCCAACATAAAATGAATTACAATTCTGGGCACTACTCTAAATAAACCAGGTTCCTGGTAGCACAGTTGGCAAAACCTTTCAGACAATACACACGTCCAGTAACAGGATATTGAAATGTATTAGACCTGTCTATAAAGACACAGCCTTTACAATGTCCACACGGAATGTTTCTATTCATTGTATTTCCAAATCATACTGCCCAGAAGTACATCCCATAGAGTCTTTACAGAGCAGTCTCTTTAGATTAGGTGCATTCCTGAACGCAAAGACAGGAGCCAAACCTACAACCTCCTTAATGCCATCATCTGACTGTAGAATCTTCCAGTTCTCATGTATAATTCTGTTAATTTTGTTCATATCACTATTGTAACCAATAGTCAACCTTGGGCACCCTCTATTATTCACAATATCTATATGCCCTCTAGTCCGAGAGGCTAATTCAGGAGTAGGACTCCCAACTCCACCACCACCAAACCAAAATCTTGTAGAGGTCTGCCTCCACACATGATGTTCCCTGTTTGCCATCCTTATGGCTCCCTGTGAGTAACCTCTTTCTTCAACGCATGACATCAGAAACTCAGTCTCTCTATCATACACATCATATTGGGTGCACAGTCTGGAGGCATGCATAATTTGTCCTTTCATAACATTGTTAAAAACATGTTGGGGGTGCATACTACCCCTCTCCAAGTAGGTGTTCTTTTAGCAATCTTTTCTATAAGTCCTGGTCTGCAGAAACCCTCGTGCATCCATAAATAACTCCACATCAAGGAAAGCTATTTATGTGGTGGAATAGTTGACAGAAAAGGTCAAATAACTAGTGCTCTGCTGTAAATGAGCCACAAAATCTGCCAGCTGTTCTTCTGACTCCTTCCAAACAATAAAGAGGTCATCAACAAACCTCTTGTAGAAATAGATGAAATTTCTCCAGGTATTATGGGGATCAAGGATACAGCACTCCTCCCACTGCATCAGCACCAAGTTGGCATATGCCATCCCCATGGCTGCACCCCATTTCTGCAAATAATACTTCATACCAAACATAAACACATTTTTATGCAGAATAAGCTCAAGAAAACTGCATTTCCATGCAGTCTCATCAGGACCACATACATTCTTCCCGGTCAAAAAGTCACTAGCTGCTTTAATCCCCACATTGTTGGGTATAACAGTAAATGAACTATTAACATCAAGCATAACCAAGATCGAATGCCCAAGCGGCTGCTGATCAGACATATGTGAGTATAAAGAAGTCAGAAAATGGAGGGGTGTCTTTTAATACCACTGGTGCCAACTCCAATGCAGGTTTCAGATGCCTCTCAACCCATACTGACATACACTCAGTCACCCAGCCCCTACCAGAGACTATCAGCCTCAATGGTGGATCCATTCTATTTTTATGCACCTTCAGTAATACTTTGATCATGGGTATAACAGAATCCATTGTCTTCACAAAATTATATGTCTTCTCCATAATCAGCTGTGACTCAAAGAACTCCTCAGTTCTGTCATTCACATTTATAATGATCTTTTTAACTTCACACATTTTTACTTCCATGTAGGTATCTGGATAATTAAGCATACATCTCATCTTCTCTTCATATTTGGTACTCGCCGTGATCACAACCACACCCCCTTTATCCACTGGTGATAATGTTGCCCTACTCTTAATTTCTTCAAGAGCTTTATATTCATCCTTGGTCAAATTATAAAAGTCCCTCCTTTTCTGCTTATGAACAACTTTCGCTATCTCACCTTCACAAGTCCTAATGAAGGTATCTACAACAGGATGCAGGGCAGGAAAAAATACACTTGGCTTCCTAAGCCTTGTTGCATTGTTTATATCCTCCCCTCCAGTTCCAAACATACATTTCAACATAATACTTCTCCCAAACAGACTTCTGTCTTCCTCCTCTTCCTGCTCTGACTGTCTATCCTCTCCCTCGACTGGAAGGCTTTCAGTCTGACTAGCACCAGCAACACTGGAAAACTCTGGACAATACAGTATTGCTGATTAGGTCTTGCCCCCAAATTCTCTCTGGAGGATAAAGGCTCTTGAAGACTCTGTGTAGGAGGCAAACTGTCCACCAAAGTACCCTTCATGGCAGAGCCCATCACAGTACAATCCACTACTAAACCAGTGTTGTCAAGCTCTCATTGATTATTATGATGTGTTTTTAATATGGGAAGGTGATGAGTCCACACTGAAAGAATTTGAAGTCTATTTAACAAGAACCACAACGTTTCTGAAATTTGATATAAAAACATTGGACAAGAAAATTGAATTTTTAGATGTAAAACTATTTTTGGATGAAAAAAAGAGGATTGATACAACATTATTCAGGAAGTCTATGTGGCGTAACCATATACTACATAAATCTAGTATGCACCCCAGGCATATTTTTCAAAATATAGTTAACAACCAAGTTACTAGAATATCTAAGCTATGTACCAAAGACGAGGATTTTCTAGATGAACAAAAAAAGCTTATTGATAATTTCGTGAAAAGAAGCTATAACAGGAGAAACATAGAAATCAATCCTGGCGAAGTAATGACTATACGATCTCAGAAAGGACAGCCTTATTATTCAGCGCAAGTTAGCAAAGATACACAGAATTCCTTAGCCAGTGGGAAAAACAATTTGAGGTGTTTACTTACATATAACACTGATAACTCTGCTATTTGTCAAATTATCAGGAAATATTGGTCAATTTCAACCTCAAACAGTAAAATCAGAGAAATAGTTAGAGACAATCCCTGCTTTTCATTTAAAAACAAAAATCATCTCAAAAGACTGTTATGTTATAATAATGAAGCCAATGCAAATGATGGAATGAGCATGAATACCCAGCAGCGTAGAAGAACAGGCACCTTTAGATGTGGATTTTGCAAGGCATTTCCCTTAATCAACACCACTAATACCTTTATGCATCCTACTATAGGGAAGATTTTCTCTTATTATGGTTATGTAAAGTGAACAAGTAAAAATATTATCTACATAGCAACATGTACATCTAATATCAGAGCTTTGGCCGGCTAAAATCTGCCTGAAATCAGCTGGACGTATAAGTGAATTTAAGTACACTTTTATCTGCTCTTTTGCATATAGTACTGTATTTAATTTATTTATTTGTGTTTTTCACTGAATATTAACTCAACTGAAGTTGTGGTTGTCTCTCTACAGAGTACTTTTTAGAATTTCTGTGTAGCCATTGACAGCAGTGGGGGTAGTTTCAGCTCATCACTGACATTCTGTCTTGCCTTATATAAGTGGTGCATTTTGAGTTATCTCTGCTTAATATCAGAACTTTGGCTGGCTAAAATCTACCTGAAATCAGCTGGATGTATAAGTGAATTTATCTGCTCTTTTGCATATAGTATTGTATTTAATTTATTTATTTGTGTTTTTCACTGAATATTATCTCAAATGAAGTTGTGGCTGTCTCTCTACAGAGTACTTTTTAGAATTTCTGTGTACCCATTGATAGCAATGGGGGTAGTTTCAGCTCATCACTGACATTCCGTCTTGCCTTATATAAGTGGTACATTTTGAGGTATCTCTGTTTAATATCAGAGCTTTGACTGGCTAACATCTACCTAAAATCAGCTGGACATTTAAGGAAATTTAAGTACACTTTTATCTGCTCTTTTGCATATAGTACTGTATTTAATTTATTTATTTGTGTTTTTCACTGAATATTAACTCAACTGAAGTTGTGGCTCTCTCTCTACAAAGTACTTTTTAGAATTTCTGTGTAGCCATTGATAGCAGCGGGGGGTAGTTTCAGCTCATCACTGACATTATGTCTTGCCTTATATAAGTGGTACATTTTGAGTTATCTCTGCTTAATATCAGAGCTTTGGTCAGCTAATATCTACCTGAAATCAGCTGGATGTATAAATGAATTTAAGGACACTTTTATCTGCTCTTTTGCATATAGTATTCTATTTAATTTATTTATTTGTGTTTTTCACTGAATATTAACTCAACTGAAGTTGTGGCTGTCTCTCTATGGAGTACTTTTTAGAATTTCTGTGTAGCCATTGATAGCAGTGGGGGTAGTTTCAGCTCATCACTGACATTCTATCTTGCTTTATATAAGTGGTACATTTTGAATTATCTCTGCTTAATAACGGAGCTTTGGCCGGCTAACATCTACCTGAAAACAGCTGGATGTATAAGTGAATTTAAGTACACTTTTATCTGCTCTTTTGCATATAGTACTGTATTTAATTTATTTATTTGTGTTTTTCACTGAATATTAACTAAACAGAAGTTGTGCCTGTCTCTCTATAGAATACGTTTTAGAATTTCTGTGTAGCCATTGATAGCAATGGGGGTAAGTTCAGCTCATCACTGACATTCTGTCTTGCCTTATATAAGTGGTACATTTTGAGTTATCTTTGCTTAATATCAGAGCTTTGGCCGAATATTAACTCAACTGAAGTTGTGGCTGTCTCTCTACAGTTAGTTCACCACCAACCCTCCCTGTTCTTGTTTTGGTGTTAATGTTGGTGGCTTTGAAATTGCCCTGCCTTTCCTATAACTAGTGTAGTCCAGGTACAAATTTGCTGTATCCAGGACTGTTGGTAAGCTTCTGAGCCAACCAAGCTTTTCCGTGTTGGAGAGAAGCCTTCTAGCTTATCAGTGGAAGTGGTAAGCACTAGGTAACCTGTCTACCACAGGAGGAGTGCTTTTTGGCCCAGAAATTATTGTTTATTGGCCGTTTGGGAAGCTTTTCCATCTCTTTCAACCATCTGATTTAAATGTCTGTGTTTGAGCTTGTTTCCTGCCTTTCCTGTTACTAGTCTAGTCCAGGTACAGATTTGCTGTATCCAGGACTCTTTGTTAGCTTCTGAGCCCCCCAAGCCTTTCCGTGATGGAGGGAAGCCTTCTAGCTTATCAGTGGGAGTGGTAAGCATCAGGTAGCCTATCTACCACAAGAGCAGTGGTCCCTGGCCCAGAAATTGTAGCTATTGGCTGTTTGAGCAGTTCTTTTCCATCTCTTACAACTTTCTGGATTGAAAGCCACACTTGTGCCTGTTTCCTGCCTTTCCTATAACTAGCCTGGTCTGGTTACAGAGTTGCTATATCCAGGATTGTTAGTAACCTTCTGAGCCTCCCAAGCCTTTCTGTGTTGGAGGGAAGCCTTCTAGCTTATCAGTGGGAGTGGTAAACATTAAGTAGCCTATCTACCACAAGAGGAGTAGTTCCTGGCCCAGAAATTGTAGCTATTGGCCATTTGGGCAGTTTTTTTCCATCTCTTTCAATGTTCTGGTTTAAAAGCTGTACTTGTGCTTATTTTCCACCTTTCCTGTAACTAGCCTAGTCCAGATACAGAGCTGCTATACTCAGGACTGTTGGTAAGCTTCTGAGCCCTACAATCCTTTCTGTGTTGGAAGAAAGCTTCTAGCTTCTCAGTGGGAGTGGTAAGCACTAGGTAGCCTGTCTACCACGAGAGGAGAGGTTCTTGGCCCAGAAATTGTAGTTTATTGACCATTTGGACAGTTTGTCCATCTCTTTCAACTTTCTGGTTTAAAAGACCACATCTGTGCTTGTTTCTCATCTTTCCTGTAACTAACCTACTGGATAGCACTAGAAAGCCTTAAACTGATATAAGCCTTCTAGCTTAGAAGAGAGACTTTGGAGTGATTAAATATCAGTTTTCTGTATTTTCTTGCTGTACTTAACTGTTTTCCACCTAAATAGATTTTCCAGTGTTTATTGTGATTTAAAAGCTTGTTTTTTTCACATATTGTACTTATTTGACTGCCTGCACTTTTAAAAAGTTTTTTTTTTGTTTAAATAATTTGTTTAACTGTTGTAGGCCACACACTAAAGTGTGATATTCTTTTCTGATTGTTTGTAGTCATTTAAAGCTGTTTTAAGTGTATTTGTTACTGTTTTTGCCTTATCTTTAAAAAAAAAAAAAAAAAAAAAAAAAAAAAATTCCTTGTTTCCTGCCTTTCTAAGCTAGTATAGTCCAGTTTTCAGGCTAGTGCTGAATTCAGGGATGTGATACTAGTTTCTGAGTTGCCCATACCTTACTTGGCTAGAAGGAATTTTCTCTGTTCACCTGTGAGAGAGGGGAGCTTTGAGCAACCTATCTGTCCCTGGAGGAGTGGCTCCAGCCCAGAAGTTAGTAGTTTATTGGCCATTTTGGGCTAATTTCTATCTCTTTAATTTCCCTACTATAAAAACCTTGTTTGCACGGTTTTGCATACCGGCAGTGCTAGTTAGCTACGGTTAAATTATTCCCGGCTCTACTAAGTATTCTCTTCAATTTTTCCATTGAAACTAGTCTAACTCTCAACCTAAGCACTCAAAAAGCATCTTACAGCCCAGCACTTACTCAGACCTAATAGCAAGCAGTAATATACCCTGACACTGATTGCCCAACAGGGCAAGGCTCTTTATTCACTCCTCACCAACCAAGCAACTCACCCTATTATTCAGGCATGACCAAAGGGCAACTTCAGGTGCACTCTCCAGTCCAGCTGGTGAATCTAGGTATGCTGATACAATGTTACAACTGTCTCATGTACACAGACAACCCTCTCCTCCTACAACAAAACACTAACATATGGGAGAGATGCAATTATACAGTCAAACTGGAAGCTAAGCTTTCTCCACCCAAGACTGGAACAGACAGTCAAGAGGAGAAGGTTAACACTTGCACCACACCTCCAGCCGCACACAGACCTACTAAAACAGCACTGACAAATAATACACATAAATACACAAAATCGTACTCGGTGGCTCTAAATAAAAACCTGCAAAAGCATCAGAGACCTCCAAAACAGACACCCAAACAACCTGCACCTCCCGTCACAAACCAGACAACACATAAAACAAAATCAGTGTGCCACACAATCACAGCCCTTAAGGCGAAATAACATACCTAACACACTAGTAATAGGTGACTCTATAGTCAGGCACACTGACGTCCCACTCACTAGGCTGGGCAAGCAGAAGGTTACTGTTAGCTGCCTGTCGGGAGCAAGAATCCACCACATAACACAAGCACTCAGGTCACTCCAGAACAAGTACAAATATGACTTTGTCATTGTTCATGTTGGTGTGAATGACCTGAGACGTACCTCCCTGGACTACATGAAAAGAGACATGGAAGGGCTCTCTGATCATGCAGCCCGGGCTGGTATGACCCTGACCCTGAGTAGCATCCTACCCTCACCAAGAATGATACCTCAGTATAAAGAAAAAATGATCAATTTCAACAATTGGCTAATCTTCTGGTGGCATTCAAAGGGGATCCAGTGTCTGTCAGCCTGGGATGACATGCTCGACAAGCCGCGTTTTTTTGCTAGAGATGGCTTGCACCTGTCACCCCTAAGCTTTTGAATACCGGCCAAGGCTTTTGCTGCCCCCATAGTGCCTTTTTTAGGCAAGGCTCAATTGTCAAACCCACCTCCGTAAACAGCACAATTGACAAAAAACTGAGGGTTATGCTTCTCAACGCCAGGAGTTTAAATCTCAAAATGCACGCGCTCAAAGCACTCCTCAGTATGGAAAATGTCGACATCTATGCAGTAACTGAAACCTGGTTCAAGGCTCCAGAGAGCACCCCAGCACTACCGGGCTACAACTCATACCACATGTTTTGGCCACAGAACACGGACCAAAACGCAAAAAGATGGGGTGTATCCATATTCATCGAGGATACCTACACCTCCTTGTTAGTGGCGCAGCATGATACCTCTGAGATCATCCATGTGCAACTAACATCGGGCAAATCTGCAATGCAAATTGTGGCCTGCTACAGATCACCCTCCATGACCCAGGACCAACACTCCACCTTTCTGGAGACACTGGAAAACATGAAGGTCCTGCCGAACACCCTGATATTGAGCGATTTCAATTACCCTACCATTCACTGGGAAAACGACTCGAGTACAAATTCCCAGGCCCAGTGCTTCCTGGAATTCATCAACTCAAATGCCCTGGATCAGCTGGTAAACTCCCCTACCAGAGGTGAAAACATATTGGACCTGGTCATCACCAACATGGGCGACAGGTGTTCCACACCAGAGGTCAACCCGTCACTGGTTAGATCAGACCATAAACTAATCACTCTGGATGTCCTCACCCCACTACCACCCCCAACTAAGGAAACTACAGTAAAAAACTTTTCTAAAGCAAACTTCACCTTACTTAAGACAAAGGTGGTAAGTTTCACAGCCCCCACGCTAAAGGATAATGCTGCCCAAGATGCAGAAACCTTTACAAATGCACTCTATGAGCACCTACAAGGATGCATGGATAGTGCCATCCCTAGCAAAACCAAGACTCACTCCTCTAAGAGAAGGAAACCAGTTTGGTGGACCCCTACAATAAACAGGGTATACAATAGAAGGAGGAAACTAGTTCAGTAAAAAAGCAAATCCCAAGAAGGAAACACATCCTTGATCAGTATCAGTAAGAAACTAAGGTCCCTCATGAAATCATCCAAGGCTAACTTCGAAAGAAAAATAGCCAAGGATTCAAAAGATAACCACAAAGCCTTCTTTAGCTATGTTAAGAATCTAAGTGGCAACTCACAGATATGCACTGAACTAGTGCAAAATAGCACAAAATATACTGAACCTACTGATATTGCCAACATCCTGGCAGATAGATTCGGTGCAAACTTCACCCCCTCTCACCTCCAAAAGGGCCCACAACAATACCGGAAAAGTGTAGTGTCCCAAAATCACAGACGCACAGGTGAAAACAGCCCTTTCAAAAGCCAAAAACACAGCATCAATGGGACCAGATGGTGTCCCAGGCTGCATCTTGCATGAACTACAGAATGAACTAACCCCCCACCTAAACACTCTGTTCAACCTCAGCCTCTCCACAGGCTATGTGCCCATAGAATGGTGCACAGTAACAGTTATTCCTCTCCACAAAGGAGGGGCCACAACTGACCCTGGTAACTATTGCCCCATAAGCCTGACTAGCCTGGTCTGCAAGGTTATGGAGTGCATCATCATGGAACTCATTAACAAAGATATTGAGACCCTCCAAACACTTGACCCAACCCAGTTCGGCTTTGTTAAGGCAGATCATGCCTACTAAACCTGGTTGACTTCTTCAAGACAGTCACCAAGGCCATAGATGAGGTAAAGATGGTTCACACAGCCTACCTTGACCTCACCAAGGCTTTCAACACCATTCCCCACTCGGGTATTACAGAAAAACTCACCAGCCTAAACTTAAAGTACAGACAAACACAGGAGGACTATGGCTAACCAAGTTCACCAATGACTGCAAACTGCCAACCATAATTGACTCTCTGGCTGGCGTGGACATCCTCCAAAAGGGCCTTACTGAGATGGACACCTGGTGTCAAAGTCATGGCCTCAAGCTAAATGCCAAAAAATGCATAGTCATCCCATTTGGGGAAAAAAAACACCCACGATTTACCACATAGGGGCAGCCCCCTTAATACAAAAGAGGTAATAAGAGATCTGGGGACCCAGGTAGATAGTAATCTCTCCTTTGTCAAACATATTGCCAAAGTAGTTAGGAAATCCTTCTATGTGACCCATCTAATTACTAAGGGGTTCGCATCTAGAAATAAAGAGGTTATAGTGCCCCTCTACTCGTCACTCATTAGACCCATCATAGAGTAGAATGCCCATTTGAGATGTACCTCACAAGACACAAGACACTTCCAACAGCTGGAAAGACCACAAAAGTACCTCACCAAGAGGATTACTGGCCTGAGAAATATGTCCTATGCAGCCCGACTGAAAAAACTCCAGCTGTACTCAGTGGCATATCGCTTACTCAGAGGTGATCTCTGCCTGACTTACAAAGCCATGTCCAACTCAGAATTGATGGACATGCTCCTCCTAAAGAAATCCAAGTCACTGTGAGCCACGCTCTCTAGTGAGCTAAACCTCGCCACAGCAATAAATAGAAAATGCTGGAGGGATAGATTCCTGTCACAGAGACTCCCCATGCTTTGGAACAAAATTCCAGATTACATCAGGCAGAGCCCCTCACTAACACTCTTCAAGAGAAACCTTGATGAGTGGATGGGTAACAGAAAATACAACCCTGGGATCACTTCATTGACTCTGCTTGACAGATGATCAGTTAATTAATCAATGGGGCGGTGAAAGCCAACACTCTGGCTAGGTTTATAAATGCCCTCAGGCAGATAGCCTAGTACCTACCTATGAACCTATGTTCAGCCTACTCATCATCATCTTTTTTTGGCTGCTCCTGTTAGAGGTCGCCACAGTGGGTCATCTGTTTCCATTTCTTTCTATCCTCTGCATCTGGCTCTGTCACACCAACCACCTGCATGTCCTCTCTCACCACATCCATAAACCTTATCTTAGGCCTTCCTCTTTTCCTGTTACCTGGTAGCTTCCTCCTTAGCGTTTTGTTCCCAATATACTCAGCATCCCTCCTCAGCACATGTCCAAACCAACATAATCTTGCCTCTCTGGCTTTGTCTCCAAACCTTCCAACCTGAGCTGACCCTCTAATATACTTATTCCTAATCCTGTCCACCCTCGTCACACCCAGTGCAAATCTTAACATCTTTAACTCTGCCACATCTAGCTCAAACCCCTGCCTTTTTTTCAATGCCACTGTCTCCAACCCATATAACATAGCTGGTCTCACTACCCTCTTGTAGACCTTCCCTTTCACTCTTACTGGTACTCGTCTGTCACAAATCACTCCTGACACTCTTCTCCACCCACTCCATCCTGCCTGTGCTCTCTTCTTTACCTCTCTTCCACACTCACAGTTACTCTGAACTATTGATCCCAAGTATTTAAACTCATCCACCTTTGCCAACTATACTCCTTGCATCCTCACCATTCCTCTATCCTTCCTCTCATTCACACACATATATTCTGTCTTAGTCCTGCTGACCTTTATTCCTCTTCTCTCTAGAGCATATCTCCATCTCTCCAGGGTCTCCTCCACCTGTTCCCTAATCTCACTACAGATCACAATGTCATCTGCAAACATCATAGTCCACGGGGACACCTGTCTGATCTCGTCTGTCAACCTGTCCATCACCATTGCAAATAAGAAAGGGCTCAGAACTGATCCTTGATATAACCCCCACCTCCACCTTAAACGCATCCATCACTCCCACTACAGACCTCACCAATGTCACACTACCCTTGTACATATCCTGTACCACTCTTACATACTTCTCTGGCACTCCTGAGTTCCTCATACAATACCACAACTCCTCTCTAGGCACCCTGTCATATGCTTTCTCTAAGTCTAAAAAAACACAATGCAACTCCTTCTGACCTTCTCTGTATTTCTCCATCAACACTCTCAGAGCAAACATCACATCTGTAGTGCTCTTTCCCGGCATGAAACCATACTGCTGATCACTAATCATCACGTCCCTTCTTAACCTAGCTTCCACTACTCTTTCCCATAACTTCATGCTGTGACTGACCAATTTAATCCCTCTGTAGGTACTACAGCTCTGCACATCACCCTTATTCTTAAAAATAGGTACCAAAACACTATTCTCCATTCCTCAGGCGTCCTCTCACTTTCCAAGATTTCATTAAACAATCTGGTTAAAAACTCCACTACCATTTCACCTAAACACCTCCATGCTTCCACAGGTATGTCATCTGGACCAACAGCTTTGCCATTCTTCATCCTCTTCATAGCTATCCTTACTTCCTCCTTGCTAATCCATTTTACTTCATGATTCACTATCCCCACATCATCCAACCTTCTCTCCCTCTCATTCTCTTCATTCATCAACCCCTCAAAGTACTCTTTCCAGCTCCTCAACACACTTTCCTCGCTAGTGAGTATGTTTCCCTCATTATCCTTTATCACCTTTACCTGCTGCACATCTTTCCTAGCTCAGTCCCTCTGTCTAGCCAATTGGTACAGGTTCTTTTTTCTGTCCTTAGTGTCCAACCTTTCATACAACTCTTCATATGCCTTATCCTTAGCCTTTTCCACCTATCTCTTTGCCATGCACCTCATCTCCTTATAATCCTGTCAACTTTCTTCATCTCTCTGACAATCCCTTTTCTTCTTTGCCAACCTTTTTCTCTGTATACTCTCCTGTACTTCCTCATTCCACCACCAGGTCCCCTTGTCATCCTTCCTCTGTCCAGATGTCATACCAAGCACCTTTCTAGCCATCTCCCTTACGTTCAGCCTACTACATAGGCAAAACTAATAGGATGTTCAAAGAATGTATTCTTCGACATCAATCAGATATTAAAAATGAAGTGGAAACAAATGCACTATATAGTCACTTACATGCAAATAAAAAACATTCCTTTAAATTTATGGCTTGGTTTCGAGTTTATGAAACACCACGAAGAGGTGACTTATTTAATCAAACTGAAATTGAAGAAGCCAAATGGATTATGAACTTGCAAGCTGATCAACCACCAGGACTAAATGTTGTAGTCCCTTTAAAGCCTATACTAAAAGGAAAAGGTTTAAAAGGAAGGAGATGAGATAACAAACTCCCCTAGTGGGTGTGTATAATTTGAAGTACTTGATTGGAAGTTACTAGTTCAGTTGCAATTGGCTCTCTGATGTTCTTAAATGGGTGTTTTATGCCTGGCTATCAAGGATTTGAAAAAGGTTTATACTGAAAGCACTTATCCAGGTTCATTCCAAGCCAGAGTTTGAATTATTTTAATAAAGTTTTGTTTCATTTTAACTTATATCAGCTTTGATGGCAGACTTGTTCCTTTGCCTGCTTTCTATATTGAATAGGCTACCTTTGGTGGTGTGACTTTCTTGTTTTTCTCATGTCTGTATCAGGGAAGGTGATTAATTCCACAGGAATATACTCGTGTAAACAAAGGATAGCATACATGAAGTCTCTTTTTCTATGTCTTTTTTCTTTTGCACCTTCCAAGGAGCTTGTATGATGGCTGCACTACTGACATTCAGTCATTCAGTTTGTACCAGTGACATCGCAGGCAGGCATTCCAGGGTTGGGTGAGAAAGTGGTTAGAAAAACATTTTATATAGCCCACCTAATCATGAAGGGATTCACATCTAGATCAGGGGAGGTCATCGTGCCTCTTTACTCATCCCTCATCAGGCCCATAATTGAGTACAATGCCCCTTTTGGGATGTACCTTACCAGACACCTGCAGCAACTGGAAAGACCCCAAAAGTACCTCACCAAGAGGATCAAAGGGCTCAAACAGATGCCATATGCTGCCCGGTTAAAGAAACTCCAGCTCTACTCAGTGGCATACCGCCTGCTCAGAGGCGATCTGTGTCTGACGTATAAAGCCATGTCCAACCCGGACTTAATGGACATGCTGCACCTCAGAAAATCCAAATCCCATCGAGCTACACGCTCGAGAGACTTGAACCTCAGCACTGAAATAAATAGGACATGCTGGAGGGACAGATTCATAACCCAGAGGCTCTCTTCACTCTGGAATAAAATCCCAGTACAGGTTAGGCAGAGTCCCACATTGACTCTCTTCAAGAGGAATCTTGATGAGTGGATGGGAGATCGTAGGTTTACCCCGGCTATCACTTCTGTGTCACTGTTAGATAGAGGCACAGTATACTAACCTCAAAAAAAGGCATAGCAAAATTAATTTAAAATGGGTGGCGAAAGCCAAACACACTCTGGCTAGGCTTATAAATGCCCTAGGGCAGATAGCCTAGTATGAACCTATGAACCTATGAACCATGTGTTATCCTTGTAAAAAGCTACAACTTCCTCCCTAACCCCAGGATGGATGAATCAGCAATGGCTGCTCACTCCTACCCCCCCCCACCCCTAGCCTGCTCCCACTACTCAAAATCAGGGTGCCAGAATCTACATTAAGTCCTGAAATGAATCCTACAGATATTAGTAGACTGTCACATGACAATCTTAGAGGCTAAACCACACAACAGGGTACCAGGTGTGCTGTTACAAGATCTATAGACAGAACAAGATGCTTGGCCTTGGTGACCTTTTTTTTGATGGAAATAAGATGCCTGATGAAAACTGAACCTGGCTATTAAGCAATAGTCTGTCAGCAAGAATCATAACCTGAAATCACATGGAAGATGTAAATTTCAAACAATTCTCCCTTAAAAAATGGGAAAATGGGACATTCAAGGGAGAGTCATATACAGAGGCTTCAGTTATGTCCTTGCCAGGTTGGGCCATCATCTGGAAGACAGAACCAAGCTTTAACTGACAGAAACAAACTCCTCCATAGTTGTCTGAGAGAATGAGAGTTAAAGCCGGATACATTGTGTAACACTGATACCTCTACCACAAATGACATCCCAAAGCGGCAGCATGCAAACAGCAAACAATGCCAGGAGCAGGCCCTGAGGAACTTTGCTGGCTATCAGATTAATAACTTCCCATAAAATGTTCAACATATCCTTTTTATGATTTTACTAGGTGAACAAAGTACTAAGATGCAGCCCAGAATGTGATACAAAAGCTTATTTTAGCTTATAATAAAAAGAGGGATGAAAATAGGACATTTTAAACATCACTATCCCAGTCATAAAGTTTCACTAAGAATATTGTTCAACAATGTCTGGCATCAAATTTCTATATCACGTGTGGATTTGTGACATTAACAGGTTTCAATGTCTTATTCTAGTTTTATTCCATATTATTTTACTGCCCCTCCCTATCCACTGTGATCTATAATGCAGACTACTCTGAAGTTTTATTTAGATAATGACAGCATACAGATAATACCAAATGGCCTTTAAGTGAAAAAAATTTCCTGGCTCTTAAAGCAGCAAGTATTCTGTTCATGGTTTCACTAATGAAACTTCTCTTTTGGGAATTTAGGATCAAAATATTTAAAAACTGTCATTTATGAGCTTGTGTTCAATCTTTTCTGAATTGGCACATTTGTAACATTTCTTAGTTTCTCTATATATTCATCATTGCATTTTGTGACCTTCTGTTGTTAAAATCTACAGACATTTTAAGACAACTAACCACTGTCATGACTATAAAACGCCCCAAAGAAGTCAAAATGAAGATACATAGCAACATTAAACGCATTAAATGCAGGATCATAGTGTTTGTCATTTTTCAATATTGTCTCTCTAGATTTTCTGTATATTACTTTTGGCAATACCGTGTGAATAAAAGTGCAAAATATTTTCATGTCTTTCTCAATATGTGACATTGTACAGTGAAAGAAAATATCTGTTTGAGGTTGAAAAACATCTTTATTTGGGCAAGAAAAGATGATACCTATCATTTTGATATAGTGATTTGTTTATATTGTAAGACTGGAGGCCATTTTTTTAAAGACTGTTCAAGCTGTATTGCATTCTTCAAATAATGCCAAGCTTACAAGATCAGCAGTATACAACATTTTCATTGGAAATTTTCAGCATGCTTATCATACAGGCTTGCATCGTCAAATAATATGGTATAAAAATTGAAGTTCTGCCAAAGAAAGAAAAATGTTTGCTGTCCTGTATAATGTATGCCTTATCAGTACCATAGTCCATTAGCTTATGGTGTCATATATGACATGTTGAAAATATGAAATCATATGTTTAAAAAGATTTACATTGACTGAAACTCCCATTAATATGTACTGTTGTAAAAACAGCAGTCATCAAACTGGTAAATCCTCTGGTGTGTGTGTGTGTGTGTGTGTGTGTGTGTGTGTGTGTGTGTGTGTGTGTGTGTGTGTGTGTGTGTGTGTCTTTCGGCTTTTCCCAGTTAGGGGTTGCCACAGCGGACCTCCGGTCCGCTAATGATTGGCAGTTGATTTTTTTACGTGCCGAGTTGCCGGCCCTGATGCACAACCTTCAACGAAGGTACGCCCATTCACATATGTCTCCACACAGAAGACGCTCTAGCTGAGAATCGAACTTGGTAAATCCTCTGGTATTTCCCCAAAAACAATAAAATCATAAAACCAATAACCACAGGAAAACACATCAGACTGGAAGAGCCAACAAAGTCCAAATCATTTAACAGCTGTAATTTTTAATGTTGCAAGTAAAAACCTTTGCCTAACCAGGCTTCTTCAGGCAAACAAATCTCACTCAATAGTAGCAGCAGTTAAATACTTCAAAATCACATGATAACTTATTCATCTGTTAAAAATCATAGGATTCAAAAGCATGATAAAATAATAACAAAATAGTGATAAAATACTGATAAAAAAGTAAAAGATCACTTATTACAACTTAAAATTACATAAATTTATAGAGTGCATAAATATTCAATCAAAATATTTTATAGCTATATTCGTTTGTGTAGTTCCTTCAGTAGAGGTTTAAGGGAGACATAGCCATTAAGTCCGGGGGGGGGGGCATGGGCTCTCAATTGCAATAATCAGTAGTATTCAGACATTTCAGTAGTGTGAACAATGTCCCCTCCCCACAGGTTATGGTGCAAAACACTTAGTATACAAAATTTAAATGTATGATTATACATATTGTCTAAAATATCTTTATAAAGGGCGTTGGTTAAAACAGACCTAGTTATCTCAGATACATCCTTCCTGATACACTATTTCAATTTCTGATTTGTTTTGCCAAAAGAGTAAGTATTGCATGACACAGATTTTGCCAGATAAACTAAATTCTTTGTATTACAGTTACCAAATGCTTTCAGTGTAGCCACAGAACCATCTACTGGATGTAAAAAAGTCTTATCTGTATTAATATAACTACAACGGATTCACTTCATAACACTGAAAGCTCAAAACACTGAAACTCAAAACACTGAAACCAAAACACTGAAACTTCAAAATCTTGAAAACTCAAAACACTGAAACTCTAAACACTGAAAACACATATTATACGTATACTGAGTTTAAACAACATAAATCATAGTACTTTCCACCAAGTGTAAGCAGGGGGGCAAGTCCCCCTACAACCCCCATGTGGGGGGCTGCACACCCCACACCCCCTGCTACTTATATATATCAATTCCAAGATTGCACTTCACTACCCTTGGTGGAAAGTATTATGATTTATGTTGTTTAAACTCAGTATATGTATGATTATGTGTTTTCAGTGTTTTGAGTTTTCAGTGTTTTGGTCTTCTATATTATGAAGTGTTCTCATTTTCAGTGTTTTGAGTTTTCAGTGTTATGAAGTGAATCCAACTACAACACATACATTTTCCACATTTAAATGTGCCTTTTTGCATGGTCTGAAAATAAGGTTGCTGCTCTTTATAACATACTAATTGTTTCAAATTCAAGCATTTTCTGTAACCAGACAGAGGTTGTGATTGAAGTACAGTATTCAGTTCAGGCACATTCTGAAGTATGTGCCAATGTTTTCTTATGATATGTCTAACTTGAGAGGTATTGTTATTGAACATTAACATGCATCTAAGTGTGTTATGTTGTGTTTGTGACCTCTTACAATGTGATTGTTTTTTAAAAAATATGGGCTTTGCTGTGGAATCACGCTGATTTTTAACCTCATTACAAATACTTCTAGTAGTTTCAGAAGCATAGCCCCTATTATTAAAAGCAGTGACCATGTTTTCTAATTGAGCATTCATCAAGTTATTAATAGTATTTAGTCTCACTACTCTCACCATTAGTTAGGCAAAAGTTTTTACTTGCAACATTAAAAAAATTATTACTGTTAAATACTTTGGACTTTGTTGGCTCTTCTAGTCTGAAATGTTTTCCTATGGTTTTTAGTTTTATGGTTAATATGTAGTGTAACTAGAAAGGTCACTAAAATAAATGAATGTACCTTCTTTGTGGTCACACACTGTAAAATGACAAGCTCACCACACAATTAGTGGCAGAGTCACCTTTGCTGCTGAAAGCTGTGTGGTCTATTCTTTCATCAGTTAGATTGATAGTTAACAATGCAGTGCAGCATAGGCGGCGTGCTGCACTCCTGAGTGCATCATCCTCCAGATGAGATGTTAAACCAAGGCTTCACCTGCTTGAGTTGGTGGTTGCTCACGTGGATGTAAAAGATCCCACTGCACTTATTGAAAACAGTAAGGGTTCTTTATTTAAAATTCCCAATATACATTATTTACATTTCGTATACATTATTTACAATTATATATAATTGTTTTACATTTTACTTTATATTTTTTACATTTTTAATCTCCCCAGTGGTTTTTTCTATAAACAAAATCTTATTTTTTAAATCTCTGACAATGACCATTTTCCATTACATCTTATTTCATTTAACCTCTCGTTCCATATAATCCATATCATACAAAATACATTTTCATCCATTTATCCACCAGTTTTTGTTTTACATTTTCATAATAACCATATTATATCATACCCAAATGCACATTTTATGTTCTAAATCCTTCCATGGAAAAATATAATAAAATTTCTCCATAATATTTTCATACCATTCCTTTCTATTCTTTCCTATATTGTTTGTACCAATCTTCTATAATATTTTTTCTCGATATAATCTCATTTCTTTCTCCATCATACCTTTACTTCTTTTAAGCTGTTCAAGTTTTTCCCAAATGTCTCTATATATTTTTTTTTAGATTTACCATCAAATGGCTGAAATGCATTCATGCGAGTGATCATAATGCCAAACTAAAATGTTGAAATGTAAAACACTTTTCCTCCCAAATGTCAAACTCGGTAAAAGTAGTTTTCAACATTTGATATTTCTAGGAGTTGAGCATGAAGACCCATTTGCAGTCCGGAATGTAGAACAAGAAGAGCATTTATTATATCATATCCAAATGCACATTTTATGTTCTAAATTCTTCCATGGAAAAATATAATAAAATTTCTCCATAATATTTTCATACCATTCCTTTCTATTCTTTCCTATATTGTTTGTACCAATCTTCTATAATATTTTTTCTCAATATAATCTCATTTCTGTCTCCATCATACCTTTACTTCTTTTAAGCTGTTCAAGTTTTTCCCAAATATCTCTATATATTTTTTTTTTTAGATTTACCATCAAATGGCTGAAATGCATTCATGCGAGTGATCATAATGCCAAACTAAAATGTTGAAATGTAAAACACTTTTCCTCCCAAATGTCAAACTCAGTAAAAGTAGTTTTCAACATTTGATATTTCTAGGAGTTGAGCATGAAGACCCATTTGCAGTCCGGAACGTAGAACAAGAAGAGCATTTCAACATTGTAGATTCTGCAAAAAAAAAAAAAAAAAAAAAACTACTTTACAAAACTTTGAAACCATACATTTAAACAAGTGTAAGTCAAACAAATGCATTTCAGTCATTTGATAGTAAGCCTTCCTTTTTTATTATCTCTACTACCAGTTTTTATTGTTTTTTGTCATGCAAGCCATTTTTCGTATAAATTCAATGATCTTATATGTACAATTGGATTTATTAAACCCAATCCTCCTTCATTTTTTAGAAACATAAAAAATTCCTCCTTTGATTACATTTAATCTCGAACCCCATATAAAAGCAAACCATATAGACAATAATTCTATTTCAGATTCAACTGGTGTAAAAAACACTTGACAAATGAGCTATTTTTCCTAATATTACTGGATTCAGTAAATAAGCTTTTTTCCTGTATATAAGTTTAAATGTTCACCACAACAAGCAAATATTTCTTATTTTATTAAACATATTTCCCCATTGTATTATCTTCTGTTGCTTATTATCAAACTTTAATCCTAGCATTTCTGTCTCTTCATTATTAAAGTGAATACCTTCTTTATACCTGAAAACCCTAATCCTTTACTTTTTTCCTGGAATCTGTATTCCTTCTGTTGTATAATATCTAGCATGCTTTAATGTTAAACTTACTTCACTTACAATTGCATTCATTATTACTGCAAACAATGTACTACTTACCTGGCATCCTTGTTTCATGCTACTTTTTATTTCTATTTTCTCACATAACCAACCATTAACAACCAATTTTACTTTATTTTTACTATATACTGATCTTAAAACATTCATTATTTTTACTTAACTCATACTCTTCTAAAATCTCCCACAACATTACATTTGTATTTTATCAAAAACTTTAATAACGTCTCCTATTAAGACTTTCAATTCCACTTTTCTTTTTAATGCCTCTTCTACTGTTTCTATTATTATTTACAGATCATGTCCTCCTTTCACTTTTGTTGCAAAAATTGTTTGTTCTACAGCTGATTTACTTTACCTTCTATTTCATTTTGTAATAGTTTCATAAACATCTTATAATTGACATTATGTAATACTATAGGTCTCCAGTTATCTTATAATTGACATTATTTAATACTATAGGTCTCCAGTTCTTTATATCTGTTTTATCTCCCTTTTTCTATATAAATTCAATTACACCCATACATATTTTTTCATCTTGTGTACCTTTTTCTAACCATTCATTAAAATCCTCTACTAAATATTTCTCTTGCTATTCATTCCAATTTTTGTACATCAAATATTCTATTCCATCTATTCCTATCATTGCTTTTAAGTTTGCTGTTTTCAATGTTTTTTTTCAATTCTAATATAGTGATCTTCTTTTCCATTTCCTTATTATCTTCTTTACCTAATTTTTAAGTTCCATTTTATGCATGCTTTTATTTTCATTTCTAACAAATGTGTTCATAATATAATTCCTTGTTACTTGCAATATTTCTTTCTGTGTTTTTACTAGCTTACCTTCATCATCTCCTAAGCCTCTTGTTATTCTATTATTTTCCTTTACCATCTTATTTAAACAAAGAGCTTTTTCTTCTTTTCTGTCTTGTTAAAAATATCTTTGTTTAAATAACACCCTTCTAATAATTTATTGATTCATTCATACATTTTTTGCTTTTCTATACATTCTTCTTTATTATTTATTATACTGCTAAAATTTGATTAATAATGTCTTCATATTTACTGCAATCTAGTTTTCTTTTTGTCCTTTGCCATTCCAAAAACTCTTTTTTTATCTTTTTATCTTTTTCTTTTAAAGATATCCACCAGCGTATCCAGTTTTTGTAAAAACTCCTCATTTCTATGTGATCTACCCATAACTGGAAAATTCTTCTTCTTATATCTTCATTCAGTTCTACTTAATTTAATCTTTTAATTGCTTTACCTATCTTAATATATCCTTTATCTTGAACCCCTATCCAAGTTGCTTCATGATCTGAAAAAACTGTAATTTGTATACCTTTATGAAATATTTTTAAACTGTCTGATAGTATAAAATAGTCATTTTCTGTTTTCAAGTTACCTCTTTCATAAGTCCACTGCTTATAATACCATAAATACATTTTACCACTTTTTATTATTTTGACATAACTTTAACATCTCATCCCTCTTTTTGCCTATGTCTTAGGTTACAATTAAATTCTCCTACTAATATAATTTGCATGTTGACACTAACATAATCAAGAATTTTCTTAAACACAATTTCTATTTGCTTTTGTATAACATGCACATATAATGCCACAATCCTCTACACTTGATTCTTCCATTTTATATTCACTATTAACACTCTTCCCAGAATTACTAATGTGAAGTCTAAAATTTCTATATTTTTTACTTAGAATTGCTGTTCCTGAACATCTTTCTTCTCCTATATTCCGTGTTACTTTTCCTTCCCATAGTGTGTTAACTTGTATTCTTTCTTCTTCTGTCAAAATTCTTATATCTATTAATATTATGATATCCATATCCAATTATCTACACCAGTCTAATACCCCTAAGCTTCTCCTTACATTCTTGATACTGTTCACATTTATAGATAAGATTCTTACTCTATAACAAATATTGTTATTCTTCACCTTTTTCATTTCTTTTCTCCTATTCCTATATTTTTAAATTTATGATTTCTATCTTCCACTCTTTTTCCAATTGAATTTCTTTTGCTTTTAATTTGCAGCAGCTTTTCTTCTCCTTCTTTACTTGAATTACTTACTTCTTCTTTTATATTTTCCTTTATTTCCTTTATTTCTATCGTAATATCTTTCTCATTTTTCTTTAGTAGTTTTTCTATATTATCTTCTCTTACATTCTCATTTGCTATAATGTCATTCCTTTCATGTGTATTATTTTCTTTTCCATCACAATCCATCCATGAATGTCCTAATTTTTCACATTTAATACATTTCAATTCACATTTTTTGCTTCATGACCAACTTTATCAGAAATAAAAGATTTTCTTTTATCACAATTAATAATGAAATGGTAATTTTTGCTACAGAAAATAACGTCTTTGGTTGCCCCCAATATTTCAACAAACCTCTGTTCCCCTCCACATTAATTATAGTAGGCACATGTATTATTTTTTCATTTTGCATTTGCAATATCATTCCACATTCCCTTCCCCAGTCCATAAACTTCAGTTGTCATAAATCTTTGTAACGTCCATTACTTCTCTACACAAAGTTTATAAATAGTTTCTTAAAATGTCTCTTTCAACTTCTGTGTGAAACTGTATATATGATTTTGCTTCCCTGTTAAGTGGCTGTATTACAAATAAGTTCCACAGATTATCATTCTTTTTCTCTTTCATACTTCTCTAAAAATGTCTCCATACATTGTGCCTCCTCAAAAAAAATGTCACAAAAAGAGCCTTTATTAATATAAATAAATACTGTTACCTCTGGGTTTAGTACCCTGTGGTGATATGATGCTGTCCCACATTTCATACCTTTTTCTGTCTTGATACCTATTCTTACAGAATATTTTTTTCTTACTTCCAATTTCCTTTCCTCCTTTTTTCTCCTCCTTTCATAATTTCTGCATATATCTTTTTTTCTGCCCTTATTTCTTGTACTTCCTTCTCCTGTATTCTGCCCATTATTTCTCCCCACAATGCTGCTTTTTCGATCTATGGCTCACTTTGTTTGATCAAATCCTTTAAATACACATTCCGCAACCCTCCTGACTGGAGGGTTGTAACAATACAATCCACCTTCAATTCCTCCTGAAACAATGAACTCTCCTTACCCAGTATTTCTGATAAAGTAGTCTGCAGGGAATTTTTAAAGTCTGCCAACTCAATACACTCCCAGAGTATATGTTCCCAATGACCTCTTTCTTCCCCATCTCACCTCCAACAGTTGCTATCTACCTGAGGAAAAATTGTTTGGAGTCTACTTGGGGTATAAGAATACCTATGTAAACACTTCCAAGCAAATATCCTATGTCGTCTAGACTTTGCTGCATATCTGGGAGACATACATAGGGTCTATATTATAAGATCTACGGTTGAAAACATCGAACAACATATGGTCGACACCATATGGTCAATGTCTTCAAATGTCAACCTTATAAAAAGACAAAATAAAAAAAGAAAAAAGTACCCTAATGGGTTTAAGCAGGGGGGCAAGCCCTCATGCACCCTCCACACCCCCCACTACTTAAATATACCGACTCTGAGACCGCACTACATTGCAGTAAATGGAAATATCCCTTTATGGAGATTTCCGTTTACATGCTCAGGATTCTGAGCATTCAATATTCTCGTGCCAACAATGTCAGATTCAACATTGTTGGCTTCGAGAATATAATATAGACCCCATACATATATCGTCCCATTGTTTCTTTGTGAGTTGCTTATCTAATCTTTCTCTTCCCAATCCTTTCTAACCTCCTCTGATTGATTCTTATAGTTATCATACAATATTTTATATTCTCTACTAATTATGCTTTTTTTAACAGCAGTTTCTGTTCTAGATTTTACTAAAAACTCCACCAGTGCATGTCTTTTGCATAGGATTCCCCTATTTCTTTCTTTATGCCTATACTCTGATATTAATCCTTGATAGGGAAGGCAACATCAAACTTGCAGCTCAAATAAATTCTCTGTCTCTTCTCATTTTATTACTTTTCCATTTCTAATTATTTGCTCCCAATATCTTGGTTCCTTTGTCAGTTTTCTCCAATAAATTCCAACCCCATTTTGCCTATTGTCTGTATCCCTAATTGTAGTCATCCCCATCAGCAGACTCTCCTTTCTCTATTGCAGTGTTGGATTTGTTCTTAGAATACATTTTACTACTTTATGAATATCATATTCTGTATGGTTATTGTTATTATCCTTAAGGATCTAAATCCAAAATCTGAGTTTCTCCTTCTTTCTTGTGCTTCCCCCCTGTTTTGTCATCATCTCTTAACACAATGAATCATAGGTTTCTGCTTGTGCTATGTATAGCAGCCTTAAATGTATAGCTCTGAAAGGGTCTATATCATATGAGCAAATCGCACAAATTGCGAATGCTCATAATATCGAACTTACTCAAAATGCTTTTTCTGAGATTGCGGTACAGTGAAGAATGGGATATTTGCCCTTTCCTCACTGTAGTGCAATCTCAGAGTTGGAATATATATATATATATATATATATATATATATATATATATATATATATTTATATATATATATATATATATATATATATATATATATGTGTGTGTGTGTGTGTGTGTGTGTGCAGCCCCCCACAATAGGAATTTCAAGGTCTGGTACGTTCGATATTATGAGCGTTCACAATTTGTGTGATTCATATGATATAGACCCACTCTGAAATACCCCACTCAAATCAGGTAATCCCAAACCACCTTGTTATATTGGAAGTATCAGCTTATCCCACTTGACTCTTGCTGTCCTCCCCTCCCAGATAAAGCCCTTCAGCACTTTATTAATTGTTATCCACAACTTCTCTTCTGACTGATAAAATATGACTGACCTGTGTATAAAGCTAAAGGGAATAAAAACATTTTAACTGTTAGTATTTTGCTAACCATATTCATAAAATAGAGCTTCTAGTTTTTCAGTTTTTATATTATCTTTTTAGTATCTTCCGATATCATTAGCTGCCACAACAGAATCCTATTAAATCCATACTCTTTAGTACTTCAGGCTTAAAAACCTCAGCTTTGGCCGGCTAAGAACTTGCTGTATTCAACTGGACGTATAAAAGAATTTAAGTACCTTTATCTGCTCTTTTTTTTCAAAAAAATACAGTATTTAAATTGATTTTAACTGTGTGGAAGGAATATTAACTGAACTGGAAGTTAGTCAGTGTTTGCTGAAATTTGTTATTTGCTAGTAATTACAGGTGTGGGGGTAGTCACATTCTTTGATTTCCTGTCCTTGCCTATTTAAGTGGTACAGTGTGAAATATTTTCTGCTTAAAAACCTCAGCTTTGGCCGGCTAAGAACTTGCTGTATTCAACTGGACGTATAAGAGAATTTAAGTACCTTTATCTGCTCTTTAAAAAAATACAGTATTTAAATTGATTTTAACTGTGTGGAAGGAATATTAACTGAACTGGAAGTTAGTCAGTGTTTGCTGAATTTTGTTATTTGCTAGTAATTACAGGTGTGGGGGTAGTCACATTCTTTGATTTCCTGTCCTTGCCTATTTAAGTGGTACAGTGTGAAATATTTTCTGCTTAAAACCTCAGTTTGGCCAGCTAAGAACTTGCTGTATTCAACTGGACGTATAAGAGAATTTAAATACCTTTATCTGCTCTTTTTTTTCAAAAAAATACAGTATTTAAATTGATTTTAACTGTGTGGAAGGAATATTAACTGAACTGGAAGTTAGTCAGTGTTTGCTGAATTTTGTTATTTGCTAGTAATTACAGGTGTGGGGTAGTCACATTCTTTGATTTCCTTTCCTTGCCTATTTAAGTGGTACAGTGTGAAATATTTTCTGCTTAAAAACCTCAGCTTTGGCCGGCTAAGAACTTGCTGTATTCAACTGGACGTATAAGAGAATTTAAGTACCTTTATCTGCTCTTTTTTTTTCAAAAAAATACAGTATTTAAATTGATTTTAACTGTGTGGATGGAATATTAACTGAACTGGAAGTTAGTCAGTGTTTGCTGAATTTTGTTATTTGCTAGTAATTACAGGTGTGGGGGTAGTCACATTCTTTGATTTCCTGTCCTTGCCTATTTAAGTGGTACAATGTGAAATATTTTCTGCTTAAAAACCTCAGCTTTGGCTGGCTAAGAACTTGCTGTATTCAACAGGATGTATAAGAGAATTTAAGTACCTTTATCTGCTCTTTTTTTTTCCAAAAAATACAGTATTTAAATTGATTTTAACTGTGTGGAAGGAATATTAACTGAACTGGAAGTTAGTCAGTGTTTGCTGAATTTTGTTATTTGCTAGTAATTACAGGTGTGGGGGTAGTCACATTCTTTGATTTCCTGTCCTTGCCTATTTAAGTGGTACAGCGTGAAATATTTTCTGCTTAAAAACCTCAGCTTTGGCCAGCTAAGAACTTGCTGTATTCAACTGGACGTATAAGAGAATTTAAGTACCTTTATCTGCTCTTTTTTTCAAAAAAATACAGTATTTAAATTGATTTTAACTGTGTGGAAGGAATATTAACTGAACTGGAAGTTAGTCAGTGTTTGCTGAATTTTGTTATTTGCTAGTAATTACAGGTGTGGGGGTAGTCCCATTCTTTGATTTCCTGCCTTGCCTATTTAAGTGGTACAGTGTGAAATATTTTCTGCTTAAAAACCTCAGTTTTGGCCGACTAAGAACTTGCTGTATTCAACAGGACGTATAAGAGAATTTAAGTACCTTTATCTGCTCTTTTTTTTTCCAAAAAATACAGTATTTAAATTGATTTTAACTGTGTGGAAGGAATATTAACTGAACTGGAAGTTAGTCAGTGTTTGCTGAATTTTGTTATTTGCTAGTAATTACAGGTGTGGGGGTAGTCACATTCTTTGATTTCCTGTCCTTGCCTATTTAAGTGGTACAGTGTGAAATATTTTCTGCTTAAAAACCTCAGCTTTGGCCGGCTAAGAACTTGCTGTATTCAACTGGACGTATAAGAGAATTTAAGTACCTTTATCTGCTCTTTTTTTTTCAAAAAATACAGTATTTAAATTGATTTTAACTGTGTGGAAGGAATATTAACTGAACTGGAAGTTAGTCAGTGTTTGCTGAATTTTGTTATTTGCTAGTAATTACAGGTGTGGAGGTAGTCACATTCTTTGATTTCCTGTCCTTGCCTGTTTAAGTGGTACAGCGAGAAATATTTTCTGCTTAAAAACCTCAGCTTTGGCCGGCTAAGAACTTGCTGTATTCAACTGGACGTATAAGAGAATTTAAGTACCTTTATCTGTTCTTTTTTTTAAAAAAATACAGTATTTAAATTGATTTTAACTGTGTGGAAGGAATATTAACTGAACTGGAAGTTAGTCAGTGTTTGCTGAATTTTGTTATTTGCTAGTAATTACAGGTGTGGGGGTAGTCACATTCTTTGATTTCCTGACCTTGCCTATTTAAGTGGTACAGTGTGAAATATTTTCTGCTTAAAAACCTCAGTTTTGGCCAGCTAAGAACTTGCTGTATTCAACAGGACGTATAAGAGAATTTAAGTACCTTTATCTGCTCTTTTTTTTTTCAAAAAAATACAGTATTTAAATTGATTTTAACTGTGTGGAAGGAATATTAACTGAACGGGAAGTTAGTCAGTGTTTGCTGAATTTTTTTATTTGCTAGTCATTACAGGTGTGGGGGTAGTCACATTCTTTGATTTCCTGTCCTTGCCTATTTAAGTGGTACAGTGTGAAATATTTTCTGCTTAAAAACCTCAGCTTTGGCCGGCTAAGAACTTGCTGTATTCAACAGGACATATAAGAGAATTTAAGTACCTTTATCTGCTCTTTTTTTTTAAAAAAAAATACAGTATTTAAATTTATTTTAACTGTGTGGAAGAAATATTAACTGAA